>NC_028640.1:57854754-57878680 GCF_001406875.1 Solanum pennellii
TATATATATATATATTCTACCCATCCACCTACCAAGTGTCTAGGTTAAGAAACTATGGGCGGGACTAACAAGGTGTTGAAAGATTCTAGTGATGAGGCTTCAGTCCACGAGTCGATATAAATCAAAACCTTCTCCCAAACAAAAATTTTCTTTGAGTGCAGGAATACAGGAACCAAGGAAAATAATACGAAATCTCGGGGCATGACCATAAAATGCCATTCAACTTCTCCCGATCATGAGCCAAAATGCTCTTTCCCAACTTTATTTTCCGGAGGTACTTCAACTTGAATCTTATGTATAAGAGTATCAAAATAGACGAATTAAACACTGAAGTAAAGAGGGCCCTCCTAGCAAAATAGGATAGTTAGCTTTCTGTCTAAATAACTCCACCAATTGGAGTGTCACGACCGGAATCTAGACCTCAGACAAGACCGGCGTCGTTGACCTCTCAGAGGTCACAGACAAGCCTACATACGTCATCGTTACTTCATCTAGGTTAATTTTAGCGAAAAATTTAAACTTTTTGTTACTTAAAATTCTTACTAATCATTTCTAATATAATCATAATTTGTTCACCATCAACCATATAACATTAAGATCATCAAATGAAAGAAATAGTTTAATGTAGCAATAAATGAATACTTACAAAAATGGCACCAATACAAAGTCTGAAATAATACGGGAAACAAACGCTAGTGGAACATAATCCACTAACTCAATCCTAAGACTAAGCTAGAATATAAATGGGCAAGCATCCTTGAAAGCATGAGAGCCTACTAAGTCCGGATGAATGCTCGACGTCCGGATAGCTTCAGCGTCCTGTAGCTCTAGCGTCCACCTGTGCCTGCACCTAAAATTGTAGAGTTGTATAGGGTTAGCACATACTTGTACTAAGTATGGTTATATGCAAGCAGACACCACAGACATGCATGAGCAAGAATAGCTCTTTCCTAAAAACATGACTATGGGAAGTCAAATCAGTGGACTTGCCAAATTTGGATTAGGAAGGTCATGCCATGAGAGTAACATGCATAATCATACTTATCATATTGCACACAACACATAACATTTTACACATAACACATATCACATAGCATATAGCACATAACATCTTTTATCACATCCATTCATATGCCATGAGACGTTGGAATCATGGACTTGACATTAAGACTTTCCAAAATGAGGACTCAACATATGGGACCTCAACTAGGGAGTCTTCATTAGCAAACACAGAGCCTGCTTCATTCATTCATACGTACTTCATTTCATTCATTCATAAGCTAGTGTAAACACCAGCTATACCTAGGATGTAGTTTAAGACTCTCATGGGGTTTGTTGTGCAATCATCAAGAATAACCTAGTATCATTACTTGAATCTAGCTCACCTCTTGATTATCCTATCCTAACAACTTTGGTATCATTCATTTTATTGTGTACATCATTTGAGGCTGGCCTCATTCATTCATTGGGAACTTTAACTTTAACCGACATATATCATGTGAGCATCATGAAATTCAGTGTCTCCCCCACACAAAAAATAGGTGGATTCACCGGCCAAGGTGACCCAAAACATGCTAGCCTACATAAGAATTTAACCCCGCCAAATCCCTATATTGGCAGTATAGGTTTGAAAACTAGGAGACATAAGGAGACTCATACCCGGCATGCCGGACAGTCTCATCTCATGAGAGTTACGTGAACCTCCGCCCTTCCCGAAAGAAGGAATCACCGCTCATAGCTAGTCTATCGGTGCTCAGTATAAAGTTCCATGACATACAACTCATACGTCATGGAAGCTAGCTTCTAGTATGAGGACATCATAACTCAATAGATGATTTCTCTTCTCATCATTAGTATTAAGTGTGTTAATCTCAATACTTTCATTAGTGTTCATGGAGATTGGTCTCTTCATTAACTCAAACTCTCATAGGTGAGTACGTTTTGGTAACATTTACTTAGGATCATTTTGTTCTCATCTTTCACATTAGCCTCATATCATGTTGTCACCACATTCATTAACATAAGTACAATTGCTCTTTATAATTACTCACCCCATTTTACGTGAATGTTCATTTCATCCTATGCCAATGCACTAGGTCATTTGTGTGTTTCACACTATTACTTAACCCTTCTAGGGTTTTATCATTTCATTACATAATAATCATTTCATCATATGCCAATGCACTTGGCCATTTAGTGTGTCTTACACTCGTACTTAACCCATCTAGAGTTACTTCATTTCATTACATACATCTTATGTTCACTTATTTTTAAACGTATGCTAGACTTATGGGTCTATACATACAAGTCATGAGGCTTTATTCTTAGTTCTTTAAGTGACTCATATCTTCCTAAGATTATGTAGTACAAGACTTATATATCTTATATGTATGCCAAGATCTCGATTCCGATCTAAGTAGGTGGCATTATTTTGAACATTTAATTCACGTATGACTTATGTATCAATACGGAAATTTGGGCAAGGGAACCCAAGTTCGAACCCCTTGGACAATACTTACATTTTTTCTTGACTTTATTTTTAGTCTTCATTACATTGGGACCCTAGATCATGCCCTAACATCAACATTCTATCTTTAATTTTCTCCTTGGATTCTCCTCTTATTTGGCCCAAGGGTTGTGGGATCGAACCCCCACAACCCCCTTTTTTTCATTGAATTCTTCTTGTCCAATTAGCATGGACCATGAGGTTGTGGGTTCGAATCCCCCACAGCCTCCTTATTTTATTTTTAGTTAGAAGTTTACTTTGCTATTCATTGGCAGTGAGGTTGGACATGGGTTCGATTCCCACGCCTCACACTTCCTTTCTTTTATTTTTCTTTTCCTTCATTCGTTGTTGATATACCGTGGTTTCACGGTATTATTAATACTTTTTCCTTAAGTTTAGTGTGTCCAAAAGCCTTTTTGTTCTAATTTTTATATAAGTTTCTCCTTATTTGCAGGAAATCTGTCCAAAGATGAATGCGGAGGTTTTTGAGCGAAAAAATGCAGAAGAGACCACCTACGGAGCTTATGACGGTCCGTCATGCTCGTGACGGTCCGTAGGTGGCAGCGTAGTGCAGCTGCTGAAGGAAGATGGGGAAGTCTGACCAAGTGTGGGGTTACGGAAAGCGTGACGGACCGTCGTATCCACTACGGTCCATCCTGCAGGTTCGTAATAAAGTTCAGAGAAGTAGTCCCAGTACCCATATTCCAAGAGTTCAAGTGTTTTGGAACGGAGATCCTCGATGGACCGTTTTGCCTGTGACGATCCGTCATACCTGCCGTCAAGGGTAATGAAGTGAACAGCAGAAGAAATTACATCAAGTATGGGACGACGGAGTCCATGACGGTCCATCGTGACCACGACGATCCGTCGCGATGTCCGTCGATCCAGCCGCGTTTTGACAGATTTCCAGCAAATAGAGTCCTTATGTAATTAGGTTTTTATTTTGTTAAAAATAGTTCGAAAAACCTCGTTTTTGAGGTTAGACTCGGGATTATTTGGTTAGGCCTTTGATTATTGTTAGACTCTTGATTATTTTTTTAGACCTTTTGTGAGATTCTTGATTATTTTGAGATTCTTGTAATTGATTGTTGGTGATTTTTGTTGATTAATCAAGCGAACTTTGGAATTTTACTCTTTCTCATTGAAGTAAGTACATGAATTCTTATACCATATATTTGAATATTGTGATTATGACTATGGGTAACTAAACTCCATTACTTGGGTTGTGGGAACCATAGGCAAATAATGAGGTAAAACCTAACTAAAATAACAATTCTAGAATAGTGTCTTGCATGTATTGATAATTCTTTCGCTTAGAAGTCTTTTTAACGGATGGCCAACGTTAGAACTCGCCTTAATGCTACTTGCCGGACCAAGGAGGTAGATAATAGGAAAAGAATTATCAACATAGATTTAGTGTATACTATCTAATAGGCTAGTATTGATTGGTATGAGGTAATAACTTAGTCAAATATCGAATACGATGCTTAATATGAGGTAAAGATAAGGGTTAGGATAGCAACACACGTAGTCAGACCAAGGTGCGGAGTGAAATTTTCTAGATGCTGGACCAAGGATTTAGAAATACATAACTTATCACTTTGCATGCAAGATACTAGGAAAGAATTGATCTGGTTAGACTTATCAAGTTATGAACCTGTGAGGAACACGTAAACCCTAGTTACTTTCATTAATTAATTAAACTCCAACATTTGAAGTTGTTAAGTGTCTCTTTCAATTTCGCTAGTTATTTTCATTTACTTAGAAATAGAAACCCCCCTTTTATAATTTTTGCTTTTCAAGGATGTAATTGACTGAACAATAGTAATAATAGATTGAAGTTAAGTCTAAACAATTTTCCTCGTGGGAACGATCCAAACCTCATTAGTTGGGTTATTTACTTGACACGGCCGCTTTACTTCTTATTTGAGAAGTAAGTTTGAGCGTATCAGCTGTCTGGAGGTCATGGGTTCGATTCCCACGCCTCCCATTTTATTTATTTAAATTTTTGCTCTCTCCTTTCTCAGCCAGTACACCCCATTTCGAATCCCCCTGACCCCTTTCTTTTATTGCGAATTTGAGGTACCAAACGGGTGAGGTCACAGGTTTGAATCTTGGTGGCCTCATCCTTTAAAAATCAATTAAATATTCCAGATTTCATCTCTATATTTTAGCCTAAACTAAACTTATATTTTGGCTGGAAACTTTATAATTTTCTTAACTGATTTTCATTAATATATCCACTTGAAAACTTAGGAAAATTCATGGATCATTTAACACTTTAGCGGGGGTATTTCATGGATTTGTTTAGCCAAAATGTTGACACTCAAATCAGCCCCATTTCCATTTTATATGAACATCACTATTTACATAGATTTATGTACGTAAAGTGACAACCAAAACAATATTAAACTTGAAGCCTTAACTCGGCCTAATTCACTGTACATTCACATTAACATTTTTGCACATACACACACTTGCACGAACTTTCGAATAAATGGTTGTCTATCATACGATTTCAAGTATACAACATAATCATATTCATCACGGAAACATAACATACACCTAAATCTACCAGCAATCATACCCAACCTACAATTCATTGGGAGCTAGTGACAGGGGCATGCAAAAGGGGAAACAATCCTAGTTTTCGTATGAATAATATGAACCTTAAGGGGTCTCTTGGGAAAGGGACCAAGAGAGAAGAAAACTCATACCTTATTTTGACGTTCAAACCTTGAAGTTGCTCCCCCAAACACTCCCCAAAACTCACGTCCAATCCAAGTTTTCAACATAAAACTTTCGACGGAAAAACCCTCTCTTTATCTAACGTGTTCACTTAGCTTGTTTTCTTATATTTTCGTGTGAGTTCTTCAAGTGTGAAGAACTCTAGTAATTTTTTTTGTTCTTTTAGTCATTTAGGCAGAGAAATCATGTAAAAAGTGGAGAAAACGTAAGAGAGATGAGCGTGAGAGAGAGTTAAAGGAGGTGAAGTAGTTTAGACTTAGTCAACTAAGAGACTTAGTCATAAAAACACATTAACTAATAATAAAATCTGATTTTTCCTTTTTAAATAAATAACTCACCAATTAAAAAAATCACATTAAATCATTGCTCCCACCTAGGTTCGAACTCTGGTGTAGCAAGACTTCACTTCAAGGGCTCAATTTCGACCCCCTCTCCCCAAATTGTCCCTCCAATTTATTACTTAATTAATTAATTACATATTTAGGATAATTACAATACTACCCTTAGCCAGGAAAAGACCATTTTAACCCTAGAACCTTCAAACCTATGATTTCTTCTTTCTAAGTCTGGTAAGGACTCCTTCGAGTAAATCTTCGTATTCGAGAGCCCTATATGGTTGGACCCAACCTTTCCAAGGTCAACTAACTCCCTAAGTTAGTTGGCTTGGTTTTAGTAAGGGTTCCGAGGTCTGGTTCTACTCGCAATAATCCGTGTGAACCCTGGTCTAATCGTAGGCATTCTTGACACATTAAGCATTTCTTATCTTATTCATTTTTAGGGTTGTTACATTATCCCCCCCCCTAGGAACATTTGTCCCCGAATGACACTACCACTATCTAGCGTAATCCCAGTCAGATCATAACATAATCACTATGCACAACCAAGCAATAGCAACAAAATATGGGGAGATAAGGAAACTTAGACTTAAGAGTAGGAAGTCTAACCTCAAGAGCTGAAAAGATGAGGGTAACGGGATCTTATGTCGGCCTCAGCCTCCCACAGAGCACCCTCAACAAGATGATTTCTCCACAATACCTTCACCGTGGCAATCTCATTGTTCCTCAGCCGCTTGACCTGTTTGTCTAAGATGTCAACAGGTACCTCCTCATAGAACAAGTCTTCATCGACCCTCAAACCTTCCACAGGTAGAATCGATGCTGGATCACCTAGGCACTTCTTTAACATGGATACATAAAAGACTGGATGGACAGAAGCTAGCTCCGCAGGCAATGCCAACTCATAGGACACCTCACCAACACGTTGTAGGATCTCGTAAGGCCCAACATACCTCGGATTCAACTTCCCCTTCCTGCCAAACCTCATCACCCCCTTCATAGGTGACATCTTCAGATAGATCTGGTCACCAACATCAAACTCTAAGGGCCATTTTTTGTTATCTGCATATGACTTCTGCCGACTGTAAGCAGTAGTCAACCTATCCCTAATCACTCTGACCTTCTAAGGCCTCTTGAATGATCTCTGGACCCAAAAAGGATGACTCTCCAACCTCAAACCACCCAACTAGATATCTACACCTCCTACCATACAGTGCCTCAAACGGTACCATCCCAATGCTGGAGTGATAGTTATTATTATACGAGAACTCTATCAAAGGCAAATGGTCATCCTAGCTACCCTTAAAGTCAATCACACACGCTCTCAACATGTCCTCCAATGTCTGAATGGTGCGCTCTGCCTGCCCATTAGTCTGAGGATTAAAGGCACTACTAAGCTTTACCTGCGTGCCCAAGCTTTTCTAGAAAGATCTCCAGAAATGTGAAGTAAACTGAGCTCCTATATCTGAAATGATAGACAGAGGAATCCCATGCCATCTCACAATCTCATCTATGTAGAGTCTCGCATAGTCCTCGGCTTTGTAAGTAGACATCACAAGGATAAAGTGGGCAGACTTAGTCAATCTGTCCACAATAACCCATATGGAGTCATGTTGTCTCCTAGTTCTCGGAAGACCAACCACGAAGTCCATATTAATGGCCTTCCATTTCCAAGTTGGAATCTCAATAATCTGAGTAAGATAGCCATGCTTAAGATGTTCTGCCTTAACCTGCTGACAATTAGGACACTTGGCCATATATTCTGCAATGTCCTTCTTCATGCCTTCCCACCAATAAATTTGTTTAAGATCATAATACATCTTAGTGGAACCATGGGCCTCTGCAACAATATTGGTCCGCAAATATCCACTCATCTGGTACACACAGCCTGTCTTGATACCTAAGTATGTCATCACCTCCCAAAGCGAAAGACTCATTCATCTTTAGCAACACTGAGTCCTTCAGCTCCATCACCATGGGATCAAGATGCTGACCCTGCTTGACTTCAACTACCAAGGATGATTCAGAACTAAAATGAACTAAACACATCCACTAGTAGAGTCAACCAATCGCACACCTAGTCTGGGCATTCTGTGTACATCTTTCGCTAACTCCTTTTTTCATCCTTAATGTGGGTTGTAGTTCACATTCTCATCCTGCTCAAAGCATCGGCTACAATATTAGCCATACCTGGATGGTAGTGAACATTCATGTCATAATCCTTCAACAGCTCCAACCATCTTCCCTGACGTAAATTCAACTCCCTCTGTGTGAACATATACTGGAGACTCTTGTGGTCTGTGAACACATCCACATGCACTCCATACAAGTAGTGCCTCCACAGCTTCAGTGCAAACACCACAGCTGCTAACTCTAGGTCATGAGTGGGATACTTTTTCTCATGAACCTTGAGTTGTCTGGACGCATAGGCTATCACCTTACCACCCTGCATCAGAACACAACCCAAACCAACCCTAGATGCATCACAATAAACAGTGTAATTCTCACCACACTTAGGCAAAGTAAGCATCGGGGCTGAAGTGAGTCTGTCCTTGAGCTCCTGGAAACTCTTCTCACAAGCCTCCATCCATTCAAACTTAGCCTTCTTCTTAGTCAGAACTGTCAATGGGGCAGCAATGGAAGAAAATCCCTCCACAAACCTACGGTAGTAACCAGCCGATCCTAAGAAGCTACGGATATCTGTGGGAGTAAGAGGTTTTGGCCAGTTCTTAACAACCTCAGTCTTCTTGGATCAACCTCTACACCTTGATCGGACACAACATGACCCAGGAAGGTCACTGATCTAAGCCAAAATTCACACTTGTTGAATTTGGCGTACAACTGATGTTGTCTAAGTACCTGCAAGGTTAGTCTCAAATGTTGTTCATGCTCTTTCTTGGTCCTAGAGTAGATGAGAATGTAATCAATGAATACTATGATGAATGAGTCAAGGTATTCACGAAAGACCCTATTCATGAGATCCATAAATGTAGCAGGTGCATTCGTCAGACCAAATGACATAACCAAGAACTCATAATGACCATAACGGGTACGAAAGGCTGTCTTTGGGATATCTCCATCCCTAACCCTAAGCTGATGATACCCTGAACGAAGATCAATCTTAGAGAAGAAACTAGACCCTTGGAGTTGATCGAACAAATCATCTATTCTGGGAAGTGGATACTTATTCTTTATAGTGACTTTGTTGAGCTGCCGATAATCGATACACATTCTAAAGGTTCCATCCTTCTTTTTCACAAACAACACTGGAACGCCTCAAGGGGATATGCTCGGCTGAATGAAACCCTTATCAGTGAGATCTTTTAACTGCAGCTTCAACTCTTTGAGTTCAGCTGGAGCCATTATGTAGGGAGGAATCGAAATTGGTTTAGTATAGGTTTCTAAGTCGATACCAAAGTCAATCTCTCAAAAAGGAGGAACTCCAGGAAATACATCTAGAAACTCATTCACAACAGACACTTAATCTATGGAAGGAATGTCATGATCTAAATCATTAACACTCACAATATGACATAATAACTCCTTGGACATCATTTTATTGTCCTTAAGGTTCGAAATCAAGGGATTAGGACGCTCGAGTTGTACCCTTCCCAGACTAGTTTCTCTTCATTAGGGAAATGAAATCTCACCACTCTACTACGACAATCTAAACAAGCATAACAACTGTGAATCCAGTCCATGCCAAGGATAACATCAAAATCATGCATGGGTAAATCAACCAAGTCTGCACACATAGTCTTACCACTTACAACTATTGGGCAATCCTTGTATACTCTACATTTTCTCCTAAAGGTGTTCTAACCACTATAGGATAATGCAGAACTTCAGGCAATATTTCAAAAGTGAGAGCAAGCAAAGGAGTTATAAAGGAAAGCGTAGACCCTGGATCAAGTAAAGCATAAATAGAAGTTAAGAATACTTGCAGCATACCTGTGACCACATCAGCGGACTTCTCTTGCTCATCCCTGCCTTTTAGGGCATAGAACTTGTTCCTCTTAGGAGGCTCGGTTGCTGCTGCACCCTGTGGATTAGGCCTATGATGAGCATTACCTCTAGCCTGACCTCTGTTTGTGGGAAGTCTCTAACTATATGCCCACTCTTACCACAACCGAAACAGACATTAGTGCCTTGTCGCACTCTCCACTGTGAGCATGGCCACACTTAGCACAGTTCTTCTTGGGACGCTGCATCTCACCTCCATTGCCCTTCTTGGGCTCAGGTCTGCCTAATCTAGGTGTTGTACTCCTCTGGGGATTAGAATTCCCAGAACTCTTCTACTCCTTCTTGAACCTGGGCTGCTCACGCATGCAAAAATTGTTTCTATGGCCTCCATGGCTGGGACCTGCCTAATCTTGAGGCTTCGGCCTCCTAGCATCACAAACGCCCCTCTTTTTGCGGCTATCCTCTACCTGCTGGACATGCACCATCAACCTGGAGAGGTCCATGTTATCATTGAGCATCACAAACTGACACTCCTCCTCCAGATCTCCGTTGATTCATGTGAGGAACCTACTCATTCATCCCTGCTGTTAGATACAAGGGAAGTAGCATACCTGGATAATTTAACAAACTTCAGTACTCATCTCATCCTTGTTTTTAGATACTAAGGAAAATAGTATACCTAGATAGTTTGACAAACTTTAGGGAATACTCCCCAAACTGTCATTGATCCCTGCTTAAGGTTGATAAACTCCTCAACCTTCGTCTCCCTCATCTCCCTGCAAAAAAATCTCTCCAGGAAGGCTGTCTTAAACAGCTCCCAAGTGATCGAAGCTTGGCTATCCTGCCACATCTTGCACCAAGTCTATGCAACATCCTTGAGCTGATAGGAAGCCAGCTCTGCTTTCTCAGTATCTGTGGCCCCCATAGCCATCAAAATCTTATGCACCTCATCCACAAACTCCTGGTGGTCCTCTAAAGTCTTAGACCTTGTGAAAATAGGAGGGTTCATCCTCATGAAGTCTCTCAGCCTGTCATCCATGCTACATGTTGGTGGGTTCTCCCTCTCAACATTCTGCCGGTTGACCTGGGCAGTCATGGCCTAGGCCTGTACAGTGATGGCCTGTGCCATCTGGGTCAGAGATGCCCGCACCTCCGCATCAGTCAAGAGAGAAGAAAACCCATACCTTATTTTGACGTACAAACCTTGAAATTGCTGCCCTTAGACCCTCTCAAAAACTCACGTCCAATCCAAATTTTCCACACAAAACTTTCGACGAAAAAACTCTCTCTTTACCTAACGTGTTCACTTAGCTTGTTTTCTTACATTTTCGTGTGAGTTCTTCAAGTGTGAAGAACTCTAGTAATTTTTCTATTCTTGTAGTTGTTTAGGCAGAGATAAATCGTGAAAAGAGTGGAGAAAACGTGAGAGAGATGAGCGTGAGAGAGAGTTAAAGGAGGTGAAGTAGTTTAGACTTAGTCAACTAGAAGACTTAGTCATAAAAACACATAAATTAATAAATAAATAATAATTAATAATAAAATCTGATTTTTCCTTTTTAAATCAACCATTAATTTATTAATTTATTAAATTAATTGACCCATTAAAAAAATCACATTAAATCATTGCTCCCACATAGGTTCGAAACTGGGTGGAGCAAGACTTCACTTAAAGGGCTCAATTTCGGTCCTCTCTTCGTAAATTACCCCTACACTTTATTAATTAATTACATATTTAGGGTAATTACGATACTACCCTTATCCAGGAAAAAGATCATTTTACCCCTAGACCCTTCAAACCTAAGATTTCTTGTTTTTAAGTCTGGTAAAGACTCCTTCGAGTAAATCTTCGTATTCGAGAGCCCTATATGGTTGGAACCAACCTTTCCAAGCTCAACTAACTCCCAAAGTTAGTTGGAGCTGTAATAAGGGTTCGAGGGTCTGGTTCTACGCGCATCAATCCGTGTGAACCCTGGTCTTATCGTAGGCATTCTTGACACATTAAGCATTTCTTATCTTATTCATTTTTAGGATTGTTACATGGAGCTTGTAAACTAACCATATCAATAACTCCGCCAATCGGAGAACACCGTCTAAAAATGCTAAAATCTACAAGCCTGGGGTTGTACATAGCAAATGTCACTCAAACTTCACCGATTGGAGATTGTATATAGCAAACTTCGTCAAGCTCCACTAACCGAGGGTTGTACATAGCAATGTCATCAAAGCTCCACCGACTGGGGGCTGTATATAGCAAAATTTGTACAACTCCACCAATCGAGACTAACATCGTAATGATGTCACCAAAGCTCAACCGACCGGGGGCATGCAAGTGTAGCAACTCTGTTATATGCCAACAATTAAGTGTTACTTTACAAGTTTTATGCAGTCAAATGCAGCTTTTACATTACAACAGCCCCGCCAGTCGAGTGCCGCTATATTACAAGTTATTTTACGCAGTCAGATACGACTTTTACATTAAACAACCCTGCCAGTCGAGGGCCTCTACATTACAAGTTATTTTATGCGATTGTTATGTTTTCAACACTTGGTATAGGGTCTGTTATTACGAGTATTTGGTTTCCCTGTTTTATTCCTTGTTTTAATATCATTTTCATGTAAGCCTCTGGGAATTAGGCGTGAGTCAAGCATCAGTGGAGTTGTTTGAATGTCATATGTTGGTCATTATATTCATTAACTTGATTTTGTTTCCCTATAACTAACCAAATATGTGCCTTGCTTTGCCTGCAATGGTTTGACATTCACTTGATCTCCACTTTGAGTGTGCTAACTATGTAACTCTGTTTCATCAATGTTTGTTTGAATCATGTGGTTTATTACTTTGAACTCTCTTATCAGCCTAAACTCTTGCAATTTTTTTATATCCTTGCATAACTTGAATGTTGGCCGCGTTTCTCTTGTATTTCAGCTACTCATATCGTTAATGTAAACTCAAGTTAGAAGCGGCTTAGAAAAGCATAAGACTTGTCATATTGCTGCTTTTAAGTTCTACAACACGATTTCATTATACATTAGCCTGATTTTGTTTGTTCTATGTTGCTTAGTGTCATTCAAGCTTAGGCCGATGAGTTACATCTAAGAAATTCTCTACATTATCTTGTTGTTTTGAGAGTTCGATTTCGCCTAAAATTTGAGGAATATCGATTCTAAACCTTGTTTACTTCTTTAACGTAACCATTTTTTGTTAGAAATTCCCTTTTCTTTAAGTATGGCTGCAGGTTCATTCATAGTATAATATTAATTTCATCACTTATGTTGACCTTTTGTGGATGTTAGTTTCCTCATAACATACTCTACTCTTGCTAAATGTTGATTTTATGTTTACTAGTCCATTGACATTGTTGTAGGACTCTTCTCCCCCTACAAGTCAGTCCCTGTAAATGAAAGTTCTCGCTAAAAATAGCATTGAAACACTCGTCTCCTTCAAGTGTTTTTTTTCCTTAGCTTTATCAACAATTAAAAAAGAGAGAGAAACTATTCTAATAGGTTCATAAAGTGTTCATCAGCTTAAATGTATTCTCACAATTCTATAAACATGCCCTTACTTTATTTTTTTAATATTTTTAAGAACTCTTTTAGCACTTGTTTTTCTTAGTTTTGTTAGAACTCAATGAACGACATAATAAATACATTTGAGAACTTGAGATATGGGAATTGTTGCAACTTTTTTCGATTTAACTAATCTGTTGATGCAAGTTTATAGTCAGGTAAATACATGTATGATTATTTTTGGTTATGTGTTGAACTTAACAAGATGGTGGTTCAGCAAATTTGATATTTTAAAGTCCTGTTAGCATAACTTTTGTCTTCTGGTAAAGTTCTCTGTAAAGAGACCAACACTAAGTCCTCTCCTCTATGTTTTATTTCCATCATTGATGTTTTAATATGTGAAATTATGTCTCTTCTGTTTTGACTCTTTAAGTAATAACCTGGGTTTGTTGGCTTGTAATGGATGTCTACTAGACATTGTCAAGGCTCATATGAACTAATCAATTCAAATAGAGACGGCTCAAGCATATCAGTGGCCTAAAGCAAAATTCAAGTGTGCCTTAAACTTAATTGTTAATAACTTTTATACAATTGATTTAATCTAGTTTTCAATTGATAATATAATCATTCTTATTTTAAATTATTTTTCATGCGATATAGTACTCCAAATATGTTAAATTTCTTTTAATATTTCCTTCATTTTTCATGAGAAGTTAACTTTTTCTACAAATAGTATTCAATATTATTTAAGAAAATTATAACTTATAACCTATTAATTATTATTAAAAATGAGGCCCCTTAAATTTGGGGGCCTAAGGCACATGTCTTTTTTTTAACATTGTCGAGCCACCCCTATTCAATTACTACTCTAGTATAATCATTTTTTAACTTTTTTCATATTTTCTTGTGAATATTTGTGCCTTTGCTTAATAGTATTGTTGGTCAGGTCATTATTCGCCGTATTTAAATTCTCTTGGCACTTTTCAGTTTTTGTTTTGTTCCTGTCTCGATGATTAACTCGTTGAACTTACATGGTCCGTTAGTCGACTCCATTAGTGACTCTGACAGCTTTTGAGTCAGGGGTCTTTTAGTCTTTTTCTTGTTCGTTTGGCCCCCAAGCTACGTCGTTTAGACCCTAAATTATGAGGTTTTAGTCAGTTGAAGCCTAGAACCATAACTAGTGTTATGCCATAATTTTACAATCTTTAGGAAAATCAATTTTGAAATGTTCTAAGTGTAAAACAATTTTAAAAATTACTTAGAAAGAGTCGCCCTTAATTTTTTAAAGAAATTAAGAACACTTAATTTAAAAATATTCTAACAGATTGAGTCCTTTTAGAGAAAATGGGTAAGAGGTGTAAGGTTGTGGAGCCTGATTAATATTTGATGTACTGTCGTATATTAATGTTTATTCTCTATTTAGGCTGTACTATTTATTCTCCATTTATTCTCTGTAACCATAAGAGTTTTTTAAAAAACGAAAAAGGGTCAAAAGTGACGATTTTTTTGGCTTTTGTGGAAACTATTGTCGCTGCTAAAAGTCTAGTTCTTTTGTAATGAATCCGAGTTGGCAACACTTAGGTGGAGGATTAGTCCTATGTGGCATGCCACGTCACTAAAAAATTGGGGTGTTAACTCTTGAGGGTATTTGTGGTCTCTTATGATAACAACAAGGGTATTTTTTTATCCCAAAATGTAACGAAGGGTATAAGTGGTCTATTTCACATAGTTCAGAGGCAATTTTGACCCTTTTCCGTTTAAAAAAAATAAAATGAACTTAATGGGCTGAATCTGAATCATTCAAATTCAGACCTAAAAATCAAATGTACTTAATGGGCTAAATCTGAATGATAAAGATTCAAACCTCTATTAAGTGTAAACAAATGATGCCTAAGGAAAAACAACAAATAAATGAAAGATGGTGGAGCAACAAGATTATGGCTTTAGACTTAGAAAACATTAAAAAATGGTTGTCTGAAGCTAAACTTAAATGGACAGAGTTGCATATCACTGATCACGAGATTTTTTTTTCATGAAAACCACGAGCAATTGAAATAATCATGAAGGATACAAAAGCCAAATGCTTAAGATCAAAAAAGTGATATGAAATGAGAATACTATTCCAGAATTCACACAATTTTCAGGGGTGGCTGGCAGGTATTAAAAAAAGATCCTTGCATTAGGCCCCCAATTTTAGGGGGCCCCATATTTTTAGATAATTAGGTAAATTTAAAAAAATCATATAAAAATCCAAACGGTAAAAAGAAATGGAAATTGTTAAACATTAAAGTGATTTGACTTTTCAACTCTTCAAAAAGTTTTGTACTCTTCTTTAATCCAATTTTTTTTTTTTAATTTTTTTATATATATTTTACCCTCCTCTCTTCTATTTCTTCTCACTTTCTTTTTTCTAATTTTATATCTAATATTCAAACTTCAAAACTTAAGAGCTCTATTGATTGTTCATATTTTAATTTTGAAGAAAAATAATTGCAGCAGCTCGATTCATTTTTGAAAATCAAGTTTCATAGCTTTTGAATTCAGTAATATCATTCTAATTTTTAATATTATTTTTGTTTTGTGTCTTATGCTTATTATATTTTTTATTTGATATTTTAAATAGTGTTTAAAATATTTGTTAATTTTAATATGTCAACTAGAAAAAATGAATCCGGTCATTGAAAACTTTTTTAAAAAAAAAAAAAAAGTCGATAACTTGATACAATCTCAAAAAGGTGCTCTTGATAAATTTTTGGAAAGTAATGTTAAAATTAAATCAAAAAATGTAGGGGAATACTCTTTAGAAAAACAAGTTACTAACTTTGTTGAAGTTGAGTTAGATAATGATATAAATAAAAAAGAAGAAGAAGGAGAAGAAGAAATTAGTGAAAAATCGGATGTAGATTCCCAAGAAAATCAAGAACTCATAAATGAATTAAATAATCATAATCCTAAAAATATCTATGATCCTAGTCAATGGAATATTATTGACACAAAGTTAAGAGATTTATTAGTAGAAAAGGGACCAATTAGAATTACCGACACATGTTTTCCAAAGGATAAATTTTTAAGGCACTTTTCTACTACATATTATTTTCAAAAGTTGGCAAATGGAGAAAGACATGAAAGAATATGGTTAGTTTATTCCAAAGATTTGAATAAGGTATTTTGTTTTTGTTGTAAGTGATTTAATACGAATTTTAATGCAAAGAATAATAAGTTAGCTAATGAAGGTAGTAGAGATTGGAAAAATCTTACTACCAAGCTTAGAACTCATGAAACAACTAACCAACATATTATTATATGAGTTCATGGATTAATTTAGAATTTAGATTGCGTAATAATAAAACAATCGATAAAAACATTCAAGACAAATTAATAGAGATAGAGAACATTGGAAAAATGTATTGTCAAGAATTATTTCTGTCATAAAAACTCTTGGAAGAAATAATTTGGCGTTTAGGGGGGAAAATGAAAAAATCTATTAAGAAAATAACGGAAACTTCTCGAGTCTTATTGAAATGACTGCAGAATTTGATTCAATTATGCAAAAACATATTCGGCGAATTAAACATGATGAAATTCATAATCATTATCTTGGACATAATATACAAAATGAATTAATAAATTTATTGGCAAGTGAAATTAAGAACAAGATTATTGAAAAAATTATAAAAACAAAGTATTTCTCTATCATACTTGATTGCATGCTAGATACAAGTCATCAAGACCAAATGTCTTTTATAATACGGAGTGTAGATATTTTGGCAACTCCAATAAATGTAACCGAATATTTCTTAGAATTCTTGAAAGTGGATGATACAAGTGGAAAAGGCCTTTTTGAAGTTATTTTAGATGAAATAAAATGTATTGGACTTGATATTGATAATTTAAGAGGATAAGAATATGATAACGGATCTAATATGAAAGTAAAACATCAAGGAATGCAAAAAAGACTTCTTGATATAAATCCTAGATCATTTTATACACCATGTGATTGTCATAATCTAAATTTGGTACTTTGTGATATGGCTAAGTCTTGTACGAAAGCTACATCACTTTTTGGAGTGGTACAACGTGTGTATTCACTATTTTCTTCGTCTACTAAACGGTGGAAAATTTTAAAAGATAGTGTACCTAGTTTAACTCTTAAATCATTGTCACAAACACGGTAGAAAAGTCGTATTGAAAGTGTTAAAGCAATAAGGTTTCAAACTCCATAAATAAGATATGCTTTATTTAAATTAGAAGAAGTTAGTGATGATCCAAAAATTAAAAGTGAAGCGGATTGTTTAGCAATTTTTGAGCTTGAAAATTTTGAATTTTTATTGGGTATGACTATTTGGTATGATGTATTATTTGCCGTAAATTCAATTAGCAAAAGTTTACAATCAAAAGATATGCATATTGATGTCGCTATTGATCAATTTAGAGGTTTAGTTTCTTTTTTAAACAAATATAGAGAAGAAGGATTTACAAATGCTATGATTTCGGCTAAGGAAATTGCATTAGAGATGAATATAGAACCTGTATTTCGTAAGAAAGGTGTAATTTATAAAATAAAAAAAAACAATTTGATGAGAATGTTGATAATGAAATCACAAGATCCCTTGAAGAATCATTTAGAGTTGATTATTTTTTATACATAGTAGACCAAGACATCTTTTCACTTCAAAATAGATTTGAACAATTTGAAGTATATAAAAATATTTTTGGTTTTCTATTTAGTGGGAAAAAATTGAGATCATTAGATGATGAGAATTTAAAAAAATATTGTCTTAATCTTGAATGTTCCTTAAAACGTAATACTCACTCCAATATTGACGGTTTAGACTTATTTTATGAATTAAAAGTGTTAAGGGAAATCATAAAAGTAGAAGATAATACTCTAATTGAGATAATCAAATAAAAAGACTTGATTCTTTTTCAAATGCTTACATTGCTTATAGAACAATGTTAACGATTCCCATAACAGTCGCCTCAGCAGAAAGAAGTTTTTCAAAATTAAAAATAACAAAATCTTATTTAAGATGACAATGTCTCAAGAAAGATCAAGTGGTTTGGCTATATTATCGATTGAAAAAGAATTACTAGAAGAGATTGACTATACAAAAATTATTAACAACTTTGCATCTCAAAAAGCTAGAAAAATAGATTTAAAATAATCATTTATAATTTTTTGTAAGGCCTCTAATTTGATTTTGGCCTTAGGCTACCAACGAATTTGAACCGTCCCCGACAATTTTAGTTAGCATGGTTCTATCCTACAGTTTCAACACATTGCTCTGCATTCATATGTAATCCAAGAGATAAATAAGGGACTGAACAAAAGAGAAAAAACTCAATTATGCCCATTATCGCAAGACGTTGAAGATTAGCACATAATGGCTAGAAACTATAGAGTTTTGGCTGGTTATGATTCATCTAGTGTCCAAATAAACTGATCATTCAGAGCTATATTACATTCACTAATAAAAAAGACAATTCAATTCGACACGAAGGAAAATTAGAAAACACGAGGGCGAAGCAAGCATAGGTTCGGCCATTCCATTTTTTAAAAAAGACTAGCATGGAAGGAAACTAAGTAATATTATGATGAAAATGCAACTCGAATTGCAGTAAATCAACAACAAAATAGAAAATACATAGCACTTTATACTCGAATCAAGTAGAGAGGTGTAACAAATCCCTAATCAATACTTGAAATCTTGAATAGAATTACTACTCAAACAGTGACAAAACAACACACAAATTATTTGAAAACAAGAATGAGAAGTAGGAACAAGAATATTACCTTTCCTGGAGCAACGAACTTGGAGACCACGAGCTGAGAGTGATTCGACCTTCGACCCACCAACAGATGAGTAAAAGAAATTAAAAATTCAAGGTTCAAACCTTCGTGGGTTTGATTTCGAGAATACTATTCTCCAACCTTCCAATTCTAATTCTCTGAGTCCGTTTTTTTTTCGTTCTTCAGTGGCACTTAATATAAAGGGGTGTACATGACCCGGTTGGTTCGGGTTTTTCAAATATCAAACCAAATCATTTGGTTTTTTAAATATAAACCAAACCAAACCAATAAAACTTGGAATTTTCAACTTTGTTTTTTTTGGGGTTTTTCGGATTTTCGGGGTTTTTCAATAAAGTAATTATACTAACATATAATTTACTTGTATTTCAAATATTTCTTTAGTCCTACTAAAATGCAACTATCTAAATTATTTCTCAAGAAAATAACAAAAAAATATGATATGATTAATGACACTAAAATATCCAACAAAAAAATAATAATTAAATCGCTTAAACAAATATTGCAAATTAATAAGTCATAATTAAATTGATCATAATTTGAAGTATTAAATCATGCTAAATAAGTTTAATAAGTATTAGTTACATGACTAAATATTAAATGAAAGTAAAATTAGATCATGTATTTTAATTATCTAAATCTATGTAAAACTAAAAAACAAATATATTCAATACTATTGTCATTCTTAGTGTTGAATTGATTTTCTTTTTTGCATTAGTATTAATTTTGATTTTTATTTGAATTTTATTATAATTACCAACATGTATGGACTATAATCTTTATTAATCATAAAGAATTCTAACCTCCAAACATGAAATAAATATATTAAAAGATAAAAACTATGAAAAAGTATAAGAGATATTTAAAAATTACACCAAAGTAAGTATTTTACGTATAAAATAAAATTTTAAAATCATATATATAATGTCGGGTTGGTTTTTTTAGTCGAAGCCAAACCAACTCAAATATAGTCAGGTTTTTATTCCAACACCAAAACAAGCCAAACCAAACCACTAGTCGGATTTTTTTTCATTTTAACTCGATCTGCGATTTGGTTCGATTTTCGGTTTGATTTTGTACACCCCTACTTAATACCATGTATTTATAGCAAAAAGTAAAGGTTTGAATTCAAATAGCCGTTTGACCGGGAGATGGGAAATTGATTGGAGAGTGGAAGGAAAAAAAAGCAAGATGAGAACCTACCCTTGAAAATCCTGATTCGATGTGATCTCTCTTGATCCGCATCAGATTTGGGTGAGATTTCTCTCGGCCAAAGTCAGCAAATCTTGTTCTGAGGTCAGTGATTTTTGAAAATAAACAGATGGACTGGCGAGGGTGATGGGCGGACGAAGAAAATTAGGGTTCTTGCTTTGACTCTTGCGTTTTTTTGAAGAAGAAAGGAGAGAACGCGTGAGGGTCGGAAAAGAGAGAGCGTGCTTGAAAGCGTGGAGTATGATAAATGCATATATGTTTGTATATGTAAATATCTATATATGTGTATAGGTGTTCAAGAACTAAGGGATGACCCTTTTTTACTTAAAATTTGGCAACTTTAATTATTGTTCTAATCAAATTATACTTACCTTTAGCCAAATTGAGTCCAATAATTAATTCGGCTAAAATAAATAAATAAATAAGATGAATACTTATCGATTAATTGTTTGAGCTTCTTAATTTAAACAAGACAAAATAATTATCAAAACTTATATATTGCTTTAAAATAGAGAACTAATTATACAAAATTATATATTCACTAATTTAAAGAAATCAATGCGTAATTATGCTAAACATTATTTTTAGGTTATTTCTTAAATATTTATATATAGATGAAAATTTATAAATCAATATGTAAAATGATATAATTATTTCTAAAAACTACTTACCAAAACTAAATAGAAAGAGATTTTAAAATATACATTTATTTTTACTTTTTTTTAGGATTTTACAAAGAGGATTATTTCAAATTGTTTGAAACTAAAGAAGGTCGATAGTTAACTCAAATTGCATAGTGGGTGTTAACAACTAGAACTTACCTAAGTCAAATCATTAATCAAAACTTAGAAAATTAGCAGCAAGAGAGGAGAAAAAGGTCAAGAACCCTAGTTCAAGAATGCAGCAAGCTTCCATCAGTTCCAGCCCCGAAATCGAAAGATCTCTCCGTAAAATTCATCACCAGGTATGTGGGATTTCGCCAGTGGGTTCCTTTCACCCATTGTGTCCCTAGATTTCAGTTAGATTCATGATTCCCTTATCATGATTAGATCTAGGATTCCTAGAACTTTAGTAGATTATCATGAATTAGTTAGTAATAAGTTCTAAATCATATTACCATATTGTTATTCAGTTTGTTGCATGAATTTCAGAACCTTAGCTATATATTTCTTTAGTTCTTGAATTACACATGCTAGGTCAGAATATCAGTTATTTAGTTATAGATGTCTCACTTATTAATGCATCATTATCAGATTAATTGTTGCATGTTCAGTTTTGAGCTATTCAGTATTACAAAAACTCAGTCAAAATGTGTTAACCACTTAATTCATTCGGAGTAGAAAATACCGAGTTGGACTGGGGTTCATTGTACCCAAATAGTCCCAGAACTATTAGTTAAGTAGGTTGTAAGTCCCCTCTGTGGGCATCAGCTTAGTGATCATGCCAGCATGCATTTATACCTCTGGCAGGGAATATTGGGTTCTCTCGATGGGGCGTATACATCGGATTCCACATTTAGCTCATTTGATTTTATGATCGGTTATTAGTAGCTCCCACAGTTCAGTCAGACTCTATTGCAGTGACCATATTTATAGTTCAGTCAGTATTCACTCTCAGCATGTTATAAATTTGACCATTGCATTAGTTAGCTCAATATTCAGTATATTATGTTTAGAGTATTATACTTGTTTTTGTGCTTGTTTAGTTATGTATTATTTCTGCTTTATTTTATCTTTTTCGAGTACTAAGGCATACGTGCGCTACATCTTCTCATGATGTAGGTTCAGGTTCTCAATATCCAGATCACACTTAGATTGATCCCTGATCTCCAGTTCAGTAGAATCAGTAGTGAACCCTCATTCTCCGAGGATGATAGTCATGAGTTTCTTTAGTATTTTTAGTCCTTTAGTTTCAGTTTTCCTAGACTTAGCTTGGGACTGTCCCAACATTTCTAGTCAGTTAGGCTATTTTCTCACATAGTTAGTTTCACCTTAGTATTGAGTTAATATGTTCTTTGTATTAAACTCATTAGTTTTCATATATCTCGGGTATTCTCTATCTTTTCATTATAAATTATGATTTAGCTTTCGCATCAGTTTATTATCTTTAGTATGCTCATGATCATGCCAGCAGGGTTAGATTGGGATTACTTGTGGTCCTAGGTCCCATGTTTGCGGGGTAGCTCAGCGCGTGACACAATCACATTATTTGTGCCGACATTTTTACAAACATCAAGTTGCGAAAATAACAAAAAGCCTACATGAGATTATCTAGAAGAAACATCTATTAGAACCATTAAATATCCAAACAATCCACTAAGTAGATGAATATGTCCACAAATATTCTCATGTATACGTTCCGAGGGGACTCAATCTCAACTTTTGTTATGATGGTCTCAAAATTAACTTGCCTTTCTGTCAATCAATATAAGAATTCACCATTTAAAGATTTTTTTAGATTTTTAAATGGATGTCTATTTTAATTTTTCATAATTCATCTAAACATTATAGACTAATGATGTCCCTGATAATCATATAAAATTAAGAAAGTATTGGAATTAGTATAGATTGTGCCTCAATTGAACTAACTTTTATCCAATAAAAGTCAAAAGATAAAGTATGAAACTTTTCTTTAACATATGTCTGCCAAAAGACATTCTTGGTGATACTACATCTACAAACAAAGGTCGCGATCTTTTTCACACCCAACATGGTGGCTTACACCTCATTTACTTTAAAGAACGAATCTATATTTTTATCATTTATCAAAAGCTCTCATTCTTCATAAATAGAATACAATCACCTAAGTACATCAATTTTTGATAACTTAGTACCTCATTCCATATTCATATTCATCATTTAATTAATTGTCTTCTTTTAGACATTCATGCACTGCTACATTCACTTCGGGGAATGGATCTGCTTCAACAAGATATATTTCATAACTAATTTGCATCAAAATATTCATTATTTTACCTTAGTCATCATTATATCATCAATATGGTGCATTGAGATTTAAACCCAACGTCTTATGCCATAAATCAATAAATTAAGAACTTGAACCCAACATCTTTCATGTCGGTGCACCAAGACTCCTGATGTCTTACCCTCTTAGTGTGATTGGACATGAATCCATCGTCTTATCCTTTTGGTACGATAGAACTTAAATCCATCGTTGTATCCAAAATGAAGCTCAACCTCAAACCTTCGATACAATTGTAATATTATCACTTTTGATGATCATTAATATGATCATACATTATAATTACACGCAAAATTGAGATTACTGATTTTTGTAATCAACATTTATAGTTAATAGGTATAGCCTAATAGATCACATATCTCATATAAAGGTTAAAAATATATCCTTCAATAAATTGTGCTTATTTAATTATTAAAATAAATTAAAGAATTCTCTTCTCAATTGATTAAAATAAAACTTACAAAAAGTCGATAGATCTCTTTAAATCTCACTCCAGATTATAACCAAGTAAAGATAAATCATACCTTATCAAAAAGGTATGAAAACCTTATTGCATAACTTATGAAGATCTTTTTGCACTTTTTCGTCTTCTATTATAATTCTTTAAGGATAGAACAATTGTGTTGATAACTTGTTATGAAACTATATAAAATATTGAGAGGAAAGCAAGGAGAAGAGAGAAAATTAAATATTTATTTTGAATTTATATTAAGAAATTATCAGATCTGATTTATAATTTAATGGCTAAATGTCTAAAAAAAATTCTTAATCATATCCTAAAAGGATTCGAATTAAAAATTCACTATAATACAAATATATTTTTGAGAATAAATATATATATATATATATATATATATATATATA
>NC_028640.1:57879450-57903143 GCF_001406875.1 Solanum pennellii
ATATATATATATATATATATATATGACATTATTGATGGCAAATATATTTTTGAACTAACACCTTAAACTAAGACTCGCGTTAAATAAAATAAACAAAAAGGGAGATAGTACCTTTGTGTTTTGCTACTGTGGGTTTTTTGGGTGGGTATTTTAGGGATTGGGGAACTCAAAGAGGAGGGAAAACACAAAATCTTTTGATTATCTTTTTGATATTCAAACATACATTACTTCCGGTGAACATACACACAGTTCCGGTGGGTCTTCGAAATTATGGTAAGTTTCTTGGTGCTTCCGCTATTTTCTTCCTTGCTTCAATTTTAAACTAATCGTTAATTTTTCTGAGATTTCTGGCCAGTTCTGTGTAATTGGGCGGCTTCCAATTTTGATTACGACTACTGTTATAGGGAAAGGGAGTAATCCCCATGATGTCCTTCCGATAAAATAACAGTCAGTTTATTTCTCAAAATAACTTTTAAACAGTTTTGTACTTTTTTTTTTCTTTGGTGGAATAACAGAATTAATCCAAACAAGCTCAGAGAAAAATAAAAAGTGGGTCCCTTCCCTTAATGAGATTCTTATATTTTTAACTGGGTGGTTTGTTTGGTATGAAGAAAATGTTTTTCACGGAAAAGGATTTCCTATAAACAAGTGGATTTGTTTTTGTTTTTTTTTTGTGTTTGGTTTGTAAGTGAGAAAATATTATCCCAAAAGTATTTATATGTTAATAGCAAAATATTTTTTATGGTGACGAGATGGGATGAGTAGTGGGATTTCGAGGGTGGCGCGAGGTGGGATGGTCAAGGGGTGGGGGTGGTGGATTAGGTGGGTGAGGAGGAGAGGTTGAACTAAATGTTACTTAAGCAACTTGTTTTCCCTACTTTCATTAGGGAATTTATTTTCCTCACTTTTAAGGAACTTGTTTTTGTAACATTTTGACTAACCAAACATAAGAAAATAGGGAAACATTTTCTCAAAAATGTTTTCCTCCATACCAAACATACCCTTGTGAAAAATGTTAAAGATGAAGAATGAGTTGGTGATATGTTTTTTAATTTTTAGCGTTGTGTTTATCTACTGATCACCCAACAGATGTGGGTTTTCTTGAATGTTTTAGTTTTATATATCATCACATAGAGAGAATTATGTTTTTGTGTTTCTTGACCTGTGTTGCACACTTAGTTGCGCGGACTCTGCATTTTTGATACCGCACCCGTGTCGGATTCTCCAAAAATACACTACTTTTGGCGAATCCGAGACGCACCTGTTGAAATTTTTTAAGAGTCCGAGTAACATAGGTTGCAAGTCATTGAAAAGGAACAACGATTTGTTGTTGTCTGGAATTTTGCATTTATTGGCAACAACTCCCTTATTTACGGCTACCAATGGAAAACACTTCTTTGTTTACCTGCTGTTTGGTAGAGCAATAATATAGCATTGGGCTAAGATATGAAGTATATCCTTAGATCCGTGTTTGTTTGATTGAAAATGAGATATATGAACTTAATTTGAAAAACCATTTCTGCGTGCAACTAGGTAACTTTCTTTCTGACGTTATCTGTGGATTGTAGGCTGTCCGACTACATGCAAAGGACAGTTTGTTATTAAGTTTCTTATATAAATAAAACCTCCTCTATGTTATGGCATGACAGTTGACTTGGATATGTCAAAAATCATTTATATTTGAAGGATCCAAGATTTGATCTTTATGGATTTGAAGTCCATAATTCTTTGAAGAATGGGTTCAAAACATAGATTTTTACGAATGGTCTATATGAAAAATTGTGGGGATCCCTATAGGCTATAACTATACATCTGCCGCCATCTATTAGCACATAAAGTGAAGTTATTAACCTGTTGATATTTGCAAATTGGACAATATCTGAAATGCACCATAAGCTTGCTAGTTTTGCTCCAATCTAGTGTCAATGCATTCATTTGGGATAAGTGTACCTCCATGATTTGCCTTCCTTTAATAATTGCCATTTGTGCATCATCCACCAACTTATGAATTGTTTCTTTTGAAATCTTTCTGCTAGTAACTTCGAAATGATTTTTTTGAAGCTACCAGTCAAGCTTATGGGCCTTATCTCTCAGTTCCAAAACAATTTTCTTCTTAGGAATCAGAGCAATATTATATAAGTGA
Organism: Solanum pennellii; assembly: GCF_001406875.1. Classification (NCBI taxonomy): domain Eukaryota; kingdom Viridiplantae; phylum Streptophyta; class Magnoliopsida; order Solanales; family Solanaceae; genus Solanum; species Solanum pennellii. The sequence goes on from NC_028640.1 coordinate 57,881,594, forward strand.
GGTTGAAGCCTTCTACAATCTTCTTCTAAGTAACGGAAAAGATCTAGGGTCTTCACTACGTCTTCTGTAATCATTAACCATCATGTTTCGTAGAAACTCATGTAAAGCTTATCTGAACCTAGGTGCTTTGTCACCTTCACATGCCTTGCAATCTCCAGAACTTCATCTTCTTCAAATGGTTTTAGGAGCCATATTTCTTCCTCCATAATTTTAGAGAGTCACCCATGCTGAACCTAGCACTCCTGTTTTCCCCATTAGCATACAGGTTCTGATAGAACTTCAAAATTCAATTTTGATTTCCTTAGAATCCTCCATAGTTATTCCATTAATTCTGAACTCCCAATGTGGCTGTATCTCTTATGAACATTTGCCATCTTGTGAAAGAAACTAGTATTAGTATCACCTTGTTTCAACCATAACATCCTTGAACTTTATCTCAAGTGACTTCTTCATATTTGGCTTTGTCTTCCAACTCCATTTGTAAATTGATTATAACAACCTCCTCTTGAAATGTCTAGTTTTGTTATTCTTTTCACTGTCTAGATGAGTTATTTATGCTAACAGCTAGCTGCTGACTTTTCCTATGATCCAAACTTGAAAGTTACTTTTATTCCACTCAGTCATCTCCCTTTTATTAGCAGCAGCTTCTTTGACAGAATAAATTTTGGTCTGTCTTTTTCTATATTCTGTCCACGATTCTTTCACTTTATCCACAAATTCAGCTGGATCTTACTTTTTCTTTGTTTGGCTCAAGAGCTCGGTGAGCTTATATATGACTTCAACTGGGAACGCATTTTACTCAACTGGAACTCAGCAAAAATTTAGATGAGCCGGACTAGTGGCTACTCAGTGCTCCATACCTCTAATCTGCATCTTTACATCTATGGTTTCTTTCCTCTCTAACAAGAAACTTGGCTTCTCCCCCTAGTTGTATATTTCTTGCATAATGATTTTATGTATCTTTAATTTGTTTTATTGTAATTAACTGCAGGGCACACTATGTTTAAATTGTGGTGACAAAGGTTTCACTAACGCATATGTTTTCTGTGTGAAATGCCTAGAAGTTGCTGTGCACCGGTAAGTTAGATCAACAACTGAATATCATTTTTATATGTCAAATATTGTACTATCTCTTTATTGCAATTCATTACCTCCACTAAGTGAGGCTTGACTCACCTAGAAATCCTACCCATTTTCATGGAAAAAATTTGATAGAGTTTCCTCTGTACCAAGAGCATTCCAATTATCCTTCTTTTAACCAATTACCACAACACATAAAAGATCCGCTAACATCAACAACTACAACTCTAAGACACTAATGATCAAATATTTAATAGTCTACTAACACAAGGCTCGCAAAAGCAATTCTCCAATTACCGTGACTGACTTAAGAATCATAACTCCTAGAAAAATGTCAAAATATCATGATTGAAAAGTCAGATAAATAAAAAAGTGAAACGCTCTCTCCGCTATTGCAGTTGGGTTGGATGTCTAATTGTCCGGGCAATACTAAAAGTATCTCTCTCTATTAGTGGATCACAAGTCTGGTGCAGTCCAGGACAACTAACAAAATTTTGAAGGATGAGAAAGAGGGGGTCAATTGATGTGAGCGGTGTGTGGACAATCAACCATTGCCGTTTTGTTTAGGAGAGAAGTATATATGCACATACATATACAATATAAAAAAACAGCACTCATTTCAATTCAAAGTAATAAGGGGGTAAAAGTCACATAATACATTAACTGAGCATCAGTACACATACTTCACAATTTTTTCAAATTAAGTTATTGTCAAGTTGTGAGGGAGCTCCCAAAGAATCAATATCAGACTGTTGACAGTCGAGACTCTAGTATAAGGTGCTCCAGGCGTAATGTGTCTGCCATTGGATAACAATATGTAATGTTGCTACTCATTACAAGTATCTCAATATACATATATCATATATATGCATATCAATTGCTTACATGTATTCTTCAATTATCACTTGGTGATAACACCATAATAACATATAATAACCGTAAATCATCTCATGTGGGTGATTTTATTTTTGAAAGCTGGTAACTTGTATTCCTTAGCATTAAGGATTTGCTGACCACCTCCATGGAAAGCAATCTGAAGTTTCATCTTCTGGTGTGCCTCATGGGTGAGACATGCTATCTTAGCTACTAGCCAAGCTAAACATTTCACCTTTGTTGGGGCCATGCTTTTCCAAGTAGCTTTCCATGGACCCTTGAGACTTTCTGCCATCTCAAATAGATTCCTCTCGCAAACTTTATTCACTGAGAACTTCCCATCTTCATAGTGTCTCCATCTAATTGTTCTTGTCCAGTGGTTGTCCCAGAGAATATATCCCTCATCCTTACAATTTAACTATCCTTTCTACTTCCCGATCATTCAATAGTCTTCTTTTTTTGAAATCAGTAATTTTGTATCATTTCAAGGATCAAAACAGTACTTGGGTAGTACTGAAACCATATTTACAATAGAGCTCTAGTGTCTTTCCTCTCTAGCTATAAAGAATCTAGAACATCTATGATAGACACAGTATCATTAGAAAAAAATTGATTACACCAAAAACATAGCAGTAAGATGAAGTTCAACTTGATCTTCTGCACATCATTCTCTAAGCTCTCAAAACATTTGGAATTCCTCTCCTTCCAAATTGTCCACCAGATACAAGCTCAATTCTCCATCTACTCCTATCCTTGGCATGTGAACATGTTCCCCTCCCAGCTGCTAAAAGCCTCTGTTATCTTGCCTGGCATAGTCCATGATATACCCTTAAAGTTTAGGATGATTCTCCACAAGTGAGGTGTGAATGGACAATGCAGAAATAGACGGTTGACTGTCTCAGCTGTTTCTTTACACAGGAAGCATCTGGATCACAGTGTCATACCTCTGCTCATCAAGTTGTCCACTGTCTTCTGAAGATTTGATTCCAGCTTTGTGCTGTCCACTCTCTTCAAGTTGCGATGTCTGGATTTGTGCAGATAGCAGCTGGATCAGGGAAAGTTTCCTGCGATGAGTCTTTCCTAGTCCAGTTGTCTTTCCAGAAAATTATCATTCTTACATTACCCACATGGTAGCTTATGTTCCTACTTAGAGGTGCCCATAAGGACCTAATAGTTCTCCAAACTTCAACTCCAAAAGTGTCTGTGACTTCATCATTGCACCATGGCTCATCTGCCCATACTTCTGTTGAATGACCTCCTTCCAAAGGGCTCGTCCCTCCTTGTTATATCTCCAAAGCCATTTCATGAGTCAACTGTTGTTTTGCAGCTAAATTTTTTGACCCCCATACTCCTTGTTCCCTGTTCTGTTGTACTATCTCCCACTTCACCAGATTAAACCCTTTGGCATCTTTGTTGCCATGCGGCCCATGCCACAGAAAGTTCCCTCTCAATGTGCCCACAGCTTTGATTACCTTACTTGGCATGGAAAATTGTGGCATCACGTATGTTAGTAAATAGTCCAAAACTGAGTTGATTAAAATTATTCTGCCTCGTCAAGAGAGATACTGTGACTTCCACAATGCCAACTTCTTCCAGTTTTCTCAATAATGCCATCCCACATTTCAAGTGCCTTGTGTTTTGAACCCAAAGGCATTCCAAGCTATACAGTGGGTAGCTTTTCCATCCCATAAACCAAAATGTTTGCCAACACCTAAATTTGTGAAGTATCATTGATGGGAAACATGTTTTTTTTCCTCCGGTTTACTTTCAATCCTGATATAGCGTAGAAAATGATTAGCATCACCCTGAGATAACTGATTTGCTCAGGCTTAGCATTACAGAAAACTGTCATCCGCATATAGTAAGTAGGTTGCGTATTTCCAGTATCTCATCAACCAACCCTGTTTTCAATTCTGAAGCCTTGTATCCATCTGTTTTCTGTGGCAATCTTCGCCATGTTGTTGAAACTCTCCACGGCTATAATAAATAACAAGGGTGACAGAAAGATCTCCCTTTTGAGTCCTGTCTGAGTCCCCTCTCTGCTGAAAACAGCTGGTTTTCCATTAACCAAAATTGGGAACCTGGTAGTTTTGGTGCAGAATTCTATCCATTTCGACGAGCTGTTGCCAAATCCATTTGTTTGAGGATACAGAGAAGGAAGTTCCAGTTGAGATGTTCATAAGCCTTGTCTGTATCCAGTTTGTACATAACTCCATAATTTGTCTTCCCTTTATGAGGGCCACCGATGAGTCCTGATCAACTTGTCAATCACCTTCTTTAGTCTTTCTACCAGCACTTAAGCAATTATTTTGCCTATTCCAGTTATGATCCCTCAACTCAATAGCTCCCACCTTCTTTGGAATCAAAGCCACATAGGTTGCATTAAAACTCTACTCAAAAACCTGTTGGGAATGAAAATTCTGTAGTGTTTGAAGTATATCATCCTTCAACATATCCCAGAAATCTTGGAAAATTGACATTGGGTGGGAAGCCTTCTAGCCCAGGTTCTTTGTTCACCGTACATAATCTGATATCATTTGATATTTCCTCTTTTTTTTTTTTTGATAACCGAGAAATCCATTTGTGACCCGCCCTTTGGACCAATCACAGCCTTAATATTTCCTCTTTTTTAAATGGCGTAATACATGAATGTGCCCTTTAACTTTACCTCATTTCACATAGGTAGACACTTAAACTTGTATGAACTTGAACAAGTAGACACATGAGTCCTACGTGGCATAATACATGTAGGACACCACGTAGGACAAAAAATTCCATGTAGGACATGTGTGTGTATTTGTTCAACTTTATACAAGTTTAAGTGTCTACTTGTACATACCAAAGTTGAAGGGCTTAAATGTGAAATGAGGCAAGTTAAAGGGCATATTTATGTATTATGCGTTTTGAAATTATCTTTCCAGCCAATCTTGCTCTTCATAATATGTTGAAATCTGGCCTAGTTCTTGATAGAAGCTCATAGTGGAGTTTTTGATGCCATCAACATATGTGAAATGAGACCAAGTGAAAGGACATTTATGTATTATGCCTTTTTAAGTTATCTTTCCAGCCAATCTTGCTCTTCATAATATGTTGAAATCTGACCTAGTTCTTGATAAAAGCTCATAGTGGAGTTTTTGATGCCATCAGCATTAGTGATTTCTTCTCCCTCTACCTTCAAAACATCAATTGCGTTGAACCTCTTGTGAGTAGTGGCCACCTTATGGAAATATTTGGTGTTTTATCTCCATTTTTTATTTATTGAACCCTTGATCTTTGTCTCGAAGCTAGTTCTTCATTTCTTGTTACCTCTTCAAATTCCATAGCCAAGTATGCTTTTTGTAGTTTCTCGTCCTCAGTCGGGATTCTTTGGTCTTAAATAGAATCTAGGTTACTGATTTGTGACAAAAATTGGTCCTTTCTTTCTCTCCGGTTATTTTTAGTTGTTCCTACTCCATTCTTTATGACGACCTTTTAGAAGGCTTAGCTTAGTAGCTAGTGCTACTACCAGTCTCGGCCTAAGTACAACCAAAACAAACTCTTTGTCTTCCATTTACTTTATAATATTAACTTAACTAATAACTAATTCAATATCATCTTCTCTTCTTAATGTTGGAAAAAACTAAAATCTAGGTGACCCATTAGACCATCCACGAGCTTGCATTTTATTTTTACTAGTTCTGGGTACGTGTGCGTAAACCGTATGTCAATGAGTATGAACTTTTAAAAATCATATAATATACAATCTTACACAAAAATTCTACCTATTTATATGTATATATATGAGTAGTTAAGTTGACAACGACAACTATAAGTAAGGTTCTTTGACACAATGGATATAATTCTCTTTTTTGTTGTCAAAAAAATTCTCTTTTCAATGTGATTGAATCAGGTGTTAGTCCATCACATGAAAATTGAGAGCAATGGGGTGACATGTCATCTCTATTGTGTTTTACAAATTGAAACGAAATGCTTTATTTCCTAATAGCTTAAGCCTATTCTTCGACTTCTTGTATACTCATATAAAGGATTTTTAAAGGAGTTCTGTTTCCTATCAATTATTGTCAAATTCGGAGAAGCTCTCTTTTTACATACTTATAGCACTTTAACTTTCATTCACAAATTATTCAAAATCATAAAGAACAAGACATAATTACACGTTTAGGGCTAAAATTAATTAGAGGCCTTTTGCTTCACAGGGAAGTTAAAGTATTCAAGAAGAACTATAAATAAAAACGAGCATGAAATACAAATAACAAGACTACACATAAGGGAGGGTAGTTCCTAGGCTATTAAAGTGCAAAGAGCGACCGTTCAGAGTAAAATGATTCATATTGCTGGAGCTTTGGAAAGTGTTAAATATATAGTTCAAAAAATTGCATAGTACACCTCAAAATGAATTTTGTTTTCTCCCCTTCTGGCAAATGTTTCTGACCTCAAAGCCCCAACTTTTATCACCAAAACCACTTACATTTCTTGTTCTCACTGCTATCAATTCCACACAATTCTGCAACAACTGCATTGCATGTACTTATGACATTCTTTTCTCATATTCTATGAAATAGACGAATAAGCAAACAGAAACAATATTTGAAACATGAGTAAACTATTCTTTTGCAAGTCATATAATATAGCAAGTTATTAGCATCTTCTGAACAAATCAAGCAGTAATAAAACTAACATCAAAATTGAACAAGATTATTCTAGACAAAAAAGGTAGAGTTTTTTCAAGGTACTCGATTAGACTCTCCAAGTAAAAGAAATGAATCAATAAAACATAGTTTTCATTGAATATATATATATATATATATATATATATATATATATATAGAGAGAGAGAGAGAGAGAGAGAGAGAGAGAACTACAGAAATAGCACAATACTCAAAAACTAACTGGAAAAGAAAAAATTTACTGGAAATTGTAAACCAAGATGGATTACAGGTAATCTCTTTTGTGTTTCTTTATATGGTTTGTTGATCTTTGCTTATTTTTTCAGCTACTGCCTTGAAAATGTGACATTTGATGAATTTGTTTATTGGGTCTGCGATGACTGTGAAGTGAAAGAGCTAGGCGAACTAAACATCAAGAAATCTGATGCCATCACAGTAGGAAATAAGGATTGCACTAGTTCAAGACATTGTAAAGTGAGTTCTGAAGTAAATATTGATGTTCCCGAGACAACATTAAAGAGGTGTGAAGGTAGGCTTCAACAACTTCAGGAGCCACCTTCTCGGATTGAAATGGTAGAGCATCGCCAGATAGGGGGTGATACTTCAGGCATGAAGATGAGCAAGAAAAAATCTAGTCCTACCTCATTGAGAGATGAAATATATGAGCCAAGACTAGAACGTAGCTCTTCTGAGCAATCCCATGAGTCACAGAAGAGCATTGGGTGCAATGAACGAACTCAATCAGCTAATGTTTCTCCATTGCCAGCTAAGCAATCAAAGGAAGAAGTTACTGCCCCACTGGACAAGCTAGCGAGAGAAAATTTTCAAGCTTTCCATTTGAAGAGATCTTGTGAGGGAGATGTTCAGCCTAGCGCACAGCGCAAGTCTTCTGGAATGACTGAAAAAACAGAGAGTATATCATCGTCTGGCAATCATCAAGAAAAGGAGTCGGTGCCTGGAAAATATATAAGATTAACACCTCAAATTGGAACTGTTTTCAATGAAGAGCCTTCTCAATTTTTAAAAGGTGAACAGCCAAATGAACCCCAACATGCTGGCCAGGAACGAGCGTTGCCTCTTGTCGATTTCATTTGGAGGTCAGAAGATATTTATTGAATTTTAGTTCAGGATATAATCTAACTTATGGATTTATTGTGGTGCTAATGCAAATTTATCCTTTTTGGTGATCTGACAGGGGTAGCTTTAACATACTGAACAAAGAGTATGAGACATTTGATGGACTTTTAGCTCACCTATCGGTTAAAGCATGTCAAAAGGTTTATGAAGAAGCAAGCTTGTTTCCAGCTTTGCTTCAACTGGAAATGCTTCCAAAGTCTGATGTATGGCCTAAGAGTTTCACCATATCAGAGCCCACTGATGATAACATCGCATTGTATTTTTTTCCATCAGACACAAGGTAATTACTTTTATAAGTTCACCATTGACCAGGTTGTTTTATCAAAATTTGGTTTATTATCCTCCTGTTTTTCTTGATTTAGATGTGAAAAAGAGTTCGATCAGTTGGTGGAGCAGATGATCGGCGAAGAACTTGCTCTACGAGCAACCGTAACAAATGCTGAGCTTTTGGTTTTCACTTCTACAGAACTTCCCTTGCTATACTGGAGTGAGTTGTTATTTGATCCTTTGTTTCACTGTCTACATGTCCTTCTTATTTTGGTTTTCCCCGAAGATATGCTTGCTAAACAAGAGACCATGTTCTCGTGCTTCTCATTATTGTGTATATTGTATTGCTAAAAAAGCGCTTCAGGTCCATTTTTATGCCATTAAAAGTTCAAACTGATGGCAAAATTAACTTCATGGGAAAAAGCTGAAAGAAATTGGAGAATTTTTGTCGTTGATTGTAAGGAGATATGGTAATTAGAAGTCGAGGATTGGTGGTCAGGTTACCAAAAAACTGTAAGGCAGAGAGACAGTGCCTTTCTGTGGCTTTGAAAAGCGAGACTTCAAATGGTTCATTTTTCAAGCCCCAAAGCACAGGGCAGAGTTAGCTATGTGCATATTGGATCAAGTCCAGTTTCTTAGAAAGTTGCTTCTTATCATATCCTTTCAACAAAGTGAACAAACTAAACCAGCATCTTTCATGCTTATAAAAGATGAAGGTTTATAACTTGTCATATTGCCAATGGGTTAATGCTTTTTGAGAACTCTATTAAATTTGATAGAGGTTATTTTTCCTAAAAATAGTCACCAGGAAGTTTGGGTCCATTTGTAGTATAATATAATAAAATAAAATCTGAACTCTTTCCGTCATAAGCCTGCCAACTTGAATGCAACACTATAAACTTGAATTAAGGGTGTTCATATTAAATATTACATGTCTTCTAGGTTTTGTGTTATCTGAGGCTCGTTGTTAATCTGCTTTGAAAATAAATTGGCAGGATTTCAGGGTAAGTACTATCTCTGGGGTGTTTTCAAAGCAAAGCGAGATTCCAGTGGGAATACTACGATGCCAAATGGGAGGAGCAAACCTTCAACTTGACCAATTCCTGTGAATGAATTGGCTGTTGTCAGAGATGTCGCGAATGCCAAAACATGGGACAGTCGTTTTAGCCCTTTGAGAACCAGAGCAAACTTTGGGTCTTGAAGCGTCAGGTACTCTTGTTGTTTTGATGTGTTCCTCTCACATGTGTGACCTAGTATGCTGTATGCTTTTTAATGCATATCTGGCGGATGAATGAGAATGTGGCGAAGCATGTTTCTTTTTAGAGCCATCTTGTTGTGGAGTTTTGCCCCATTGAAGAACCTAATGTCCAGTGAAAGTTATCTGATTTAACAAGAGCCGTCTGTTTAGCAGTTAATTCGAGGACCAGTGAGCTACGTAGATGTTCATTTCAAGTAAGAGATATGTAGGGATGGCAATATCAAGCAAGAGAAAAGTTTTAACATTTTCTCTTTGTTAAACCCCATTTTTGGGGCTCATGTTGTATATTCTGATTGTAGATGCAGGTTATGTAATATTAAACTATCTTAAATGTAGGGATGACAGTAAGAGTTGTGGGGGTTGCTTTTCTTTTTCTTTCTTTTCCTCCATTTGTCAGTTTGCATGTTTTACTTTCAATGAGGCCTGTAAGTTTTGTTTAAACAAATAAAACAAAAATCATATGCAATTCCACACAACTTACGATTGCAGTGTAATGATCATAGATCCCTTCATTCATAAAGCAGACTTCAGATGCTGGCAGTTGTGTAAAATCCAATTCATGTTAATGAAGACCCTATCTATTTTAGTCCATACCACTCTTTCTTCCCACTTTTGCTTATTATTCCAAAATCCAAATGTAAGGACACCTCATTATTTGAGGTCTTTGAAGCTCACATTCTTCAGCACATAGGCTAAACTCCCTGATTTCTGTCCCAGCCTTTCATTTGTATTCATTATGCAGTTAAAATTCCCCATTATTGCCCAAACACTATTTATGTAGCCCCAGTGTTGTGAAAGGCGATTGTCTCGTCGCTGATGGCGAGGCGAGTCGATCCTTCATTGCCTATTTGCTTTGTGGTGACGCAGGCGATTTTCAAAATGCGACACCATAGCGAGAAAGGCCATCGCCTTTTGTATTTTTATTTTTTTATTTATAAGAAAAGAGGGTGAGTAATTTAGGGGTTCAAAAGTTAAAAAAGGTAATTTTATGGTTTTCTTTTCAAATTTACACAGTTGCACTCCCAGTCAACTTGATAGACTTCTCTCGTGACCAACCAGACTTTTCCGGCGATTCAAAAGTCCAACCAACACAGATTTGGTCTTTATGGTTTACCAAAGTGAAGAATGCTGTTAGATAAGAAGTTAGAAAACTATACTTGAATGCATGGTTTGTAGTAAAGTTATGTTTAGATCTTGTTGCAAGTCCGAGTATGTGGTGGTGGGGAGATACATTTCGAGATGATAAATCTCAAGAAAATTATTTCTTCTAAAAATGTAATAGATTTTATATTAAGATAAAAAAGGATAAATATTCAAAATCAGAGAGTATAATTTGTGAAATTATTGATAGGAAGCGGCAACTTCCATTTCATTTCAACACAATGCTTATGTGAGGAAATGAGATATTTTGCTCTGTTATAATCTGAATAAAAGAAAACAATTTTTTTAAAACTCATACGTGTAAAAATAAAAATCTCTTATAAAAGATACATACGCTACGTATATGAAAAAGTGAAATATGGAAAACATGGAACATAGAGCGATAAAAGTGAACTCCATTACATTACAATGACCTTATGATGGTAAATGAAGAACCATTCCGCACATACATATATATTACATACCAACACCACTCCTCTAGTTTTATGATATTACAAAATATAACAAAAAAAGGTGACGATACAAGAATAATAATAATAATATATAGTTTAAAACAGCACACTCAAAATGAAGCAAGACACAAATAAATGATAAAATGTTGAAACATTGAGGAGAATTAATTAATTAATTAGGTCCTAGAGTCCAAAGCCATAATGGTGCTGAGGTTCATTGGGCTCATGTACTGGGATGAACCAGTCAATATCTGCTGAACAATGATCCTATTTGCCCTTTCAGATGGATGGAATGGATCCCAAAATGCATATATGTCCCTATTTGGACACAAGTTTGATAATGGTGTACATAGCCCTATTCCATTGTACGGTCCTTGTCCACAACATGCTATCTTTGATGTCACAAATCCTGTGAAAATTGAATTCACACTTATTGTTTGATAAATTTTTATGAGTACGCTAAACTTTTAGTCAACAGACAAAAGTCAAAATATAAAAAAGTATATATAGAGTGCCACAAAAATGAAATACATGTATTGTATTAAAAGAAATTCAACATACATATATATCCTAGTATAATTTTCTGACCAATGAAGGGTGTCTATTGACTCAGTTTAACAAGGGTAGCTCGGCCTCTGGTTACAATCATTTAATTTTGATTATATTTTTTCTGAGTTCTTAAACACTTTCTATTAAGGATATATACTTTCTCCATTCACTTTTCTTTGTCCGTTCCAAAAATAAACTTTTACTTTTACACTGTCATATTTAACTATATATCAAGAATTTTTTTAGTAAATTTCATCTTTAACACTGTCATATTTAACTATATACAAGAATTTTTTTAGTAAATTTCATCTTTAACAGTAATTACTTTTTCTCCTAATCATTTTCCAAAACCTAATATTAAATATCAATCAATATGAATATAACAATAAAATACTCATATGAATCACTACTTTTTACGAGGACATGCAAAGTTCAAATTGAACAAATAAAGGAGAAAAATTATGGGAATTGGTGTATGTTGAGATTGATTACTTACCATAAGCTTGAGGATTAGATACAAAATCCATGTTCATAGTATATGTGTTAGCAGCAATAAATACATTAGCACCAATTTGTGAATTGAGATCAGCCAACATTTGAGTCAATTGAGGGTTGAATAAAGCAGCTGCACGCTGCAATTCTACTGAACATTCCCCACTTCTACTCCTCTGTGCTAATTCTGCTGGCACACAACCTATTGGTCCAGTACCTGTCACTAATACTCTTCTTCCTCCCAAATCATACAACTTCTGCAAAACTCAAAAACCATATCAATTACACAACTTCTCCGTCTTATATTACTTGTCCACGATATCTCACTCTTTCTGTTTACTTTTATTTGTTCATATTCTAAAAATAAGTTTTAACCTTTGCTTGTCCTGAATCGAAAAATTATATTATACTGTATATAGAAGATCAAATCTATATTTTATGTCTACGCATTTAATTTTTAAACCCCCTCAACACAAGTAAGGTGCTAATGAGGGTTCAGAGAAACTAGTAAGCTTGTGGGTTCGAATCTGATTTGCAACATTTTTTCAATGTTTACAGTTTATTTAATAGCACTATTTAGCATGATTTTTTTAACCGCTCAATAAAAACTCTGGCTCCACCGCTAATAGAAAATTTCCTCTTATGTAGGGGACCTTGTTTTGGTTAGGTGGTGCATAATTTGTTTCAAATAAATGCACATTTTCAGATAAGGGGTCTTAATGACCATGTGGTGATAAGCAAGTCTGTCGCACCAACCAACCAAAGCATTCATCATATAACTATATATATGTCCCTACTACATAGCCTTTTTGAAATTTTCGTAGCTCAGTTAATTAATTAAAAAAAGAAAGAAATCGATTTGTTTACATAAATGAAGAGGGATTACCTGTAATATTTTTCTGTATTCAGAGATAAGATAAACAACATAATCAGGTAGAGAAAATTGTCGAGATCTTGCAGAGAAAGGGACCAAATAATAGTTGTTAACAAAGTCATTTCCACCAAGAGTGATGAGGATAAGGGCACTGTTTACTAGCTGCTCTGTTTGTGCTGCTCCAATTAAACCACTTACTCTCCTTTGATATTGTTCAAAGTACTCCAATTGTTTCCCAATTCTTATTATATTTAACTGAAAAAATATCATAAAATTCAATTACAAATATAAACCTTAGCATGTCACTTACTGTAGTAGACATTAATTCACAATCTTTCTAGTGCTATGTGCATGATATCCAATAATTTAAGTATTCATCATTCAAGTTTGACATATGTTATACACTTCCATTTCAACAAATATCTATATCTCTTAAATTTGAGTAGGCACACAGATTTGTATAAAATAAATAAATATAATGCCATATAGGAGATAAAATTGTCGTTTAGGACACCATGTAAGACAAATGTGTCGATTTTTTCAATTTTATACAAATTTAACTATCTACTCGTGTACATTCAAAGTTCAAAAACATAAATATCAACAGATGTCAAGTTAAAGGAATTAGATAATGATATAACATGGCTAATACAACAGAACAATAGTAATCTGGAGTTAGGTAGTTCAACTGAGAGACTAAAAGAGAATCAAAGATATATTCCAGAATTAATTTTAAGTAGAATGGAAAAAGAAAAGAGAAAATCAGAATGAAAAATAGGCATACTATTATAGTTTATTCCAAATTAATTAATTAATTGAGTTAAGTAGGCAAGGATTAATGAAAAAAATGAGATGAATTTTCACATACAAATTGGATGCCAGTGTCATTTAGGATTCCAACTCCAGCAGAAGCAAAGTTTGCTCCAACAAGAAGCCTATCTCCTGTGAGTTGTGGAGCCAAATATGGTAATGTTGGCTCCATACCCAATTGCTCACCTTAAAATAAATAAATAAATCACATCATTAGAATATTTGTGATAAATATAGGTTTCCTAATTAGTACTCCAAAAGAGAATGAGACATTTTATACATTTTATAATAATAATAATAATAATAATATAGTTTTTTAATCAGAGGAGCTTCGAATATCACTACACATATTGAAACAGACGAAGTGAAAATATATATATATAAAAAAATAATTCATGTTTTGTGTTGTTATCTTTACTCATCTGTTTACTTACTTACCTACCATTAACAAGGTGTACCCTTCCTATCAAATTAACTTACACTTACGTAGTAAACTTAAAAATAACATGTTATATAGATTAAATTGTCTGATAATGTTAACAATTATCGTAGTATCAATGTGTATAAACTTAATAAATAATTTACCATAAATTTTAAATATTTTCCAATCTTTTTTTTTTTTGAAATTTGGAATTGAAGTTGGAAGATAGATTCAAATGGATCAAAGTTGTTTATGGTTATACTTTTTTGCAAAAAAAATAATTGGAATGATATCCATGCTCGAATGCTCTTATACAACTTCAAAGTAAAAAATATGTTGAAAATCAAAATTTGAATTACAACTTCAAAATGGATTCAGAATTTTCAGTATCAAACACAAATTTTCAAATAAAAGCGAAAAATTCTTCTAAAAAAAGCGAATAATTTTTATAGCCAAACGAATTCTAAAAATTTCGTAAAGAATAAATATAAATACTAACATATGACAATACGCTTAAATTCGACTGATAATATAAAGAAAAATTCAATCAATCAAATTATATATAACTAAAATATAATTTTCATACTTATAATATCAGGTATGTTGAGTCCATTGGAAAATCGACCTGTGGCACGATGAGTAGGATAGTCAATGCCATAGGGGGGAGAATCTGCCCTGGCACTAGTAACTAAGTAATTATTGTTACCGTTATCTACTAGTGAATCACCAAACACGAAGAAGGCTCGACCTTCAGCTCTAAGCGGAAGATCACAAAATGCAAGCACTAAAAGTACTATATAGTACGATAAAAAAGACAATGAGCAATTCATCATGTAACAGAAATTAACTTGCTCTGTGAATGAATGATTATGCATTTGGTGGATATTATATAGTAGTAAGGGCTTGAGTAGTGAAACATTCAATTAATATTTTTGTTCTAACTTTTGGTGTAGTAGATGGTGATTATTAAAGAAGCAAAAAGGACCACTCCACTGCTCAAGCAAAGATGCCTTAAAGCAGTATTCCCCTCATTCTAGAATACTCCCATCAAGGATGGAGTTACCTTAGTGTTCAAGTGTTCATCTGAAATCTTTTAACGAAAAATTATATTATTTATTATATTAAAAATATTTTTTATGTATATATACGGTAGATGTCAAATCATTTTCGGCTAGTTTGTATATCTACTTAATTATTGGATTTTGAATTCTTAGTGAAAATTTTGGCTTCACCACTACTTGACACACTCATTAAGAAAATAATTACCGGAAAAGGGCCTAAAATACCCTTACAGTATTGAAAATGGTACAAAATTACCCTCCATCCACCTATTGGCTCCAAAATACCCTTTCCACCCACCTATTGGGTCCAAAATACCCTTGTCATCCACCTTTTGGTTCAAAATTGACCACTTATTTAACGGTTTTATATTTAAACTATTTAAATATTTTTTAAAATACGTGGTGCTCAACTATTTGTTATAATTTAACTTATTAGTATAATTTATAAATCAATCCATTACCCACCCATTACTAATTAAATTTCTCTTAATAAACCCATCACATTATTAATGCAAGCTACTGCCAATTGAGTGTATCATACATTCAAGTGGCTAAATAAAAATCACCGATAAACTTAAAAGTCTGACTATGTTCATCTTAATTATTCTTACGTCTCAATTATGTGATGTTACTTCATAGGTAACTTTTTTCAAAATAATGTATTAAAGGTTTTAAAACAAATCATAAATATTTAAAAAATTATATTTAAAAACAGTGCATGAATTAATTCGGGATGTATTACTTGTTTACCTTTAATCATAAATTTCTAATTCAATTTTGAAAGAAAGTGTCCTCCTAAATAAGCGGCTCAATCAAAATTTAATTGGGGTTTTTATTCGGACTCGAATAATTTTGGACGTCATTTTCAAGAATCTATAATTTCATCGTGTTTTAGTAGTGTTTATGACAATTTTGATATTATAATTGGATTATTAATTGAGTGAGGTTTAGTTAGTAATGAGTGGGTAGTGGGTTGATTTATAAATTATATTAATAAATTAAAATTATAATCAATAGTTGAACGTCAAGTATTTTAAAAAATACTTAAAGAATTTAATTTTAAAACAATTAAAAAAGTGGTTAATTTTGAACCCAAAGGTGGATGACAAGGGTATTTTGGAGCCAATAGGTGGATGAAAAGGGCATTTTGGAGCCAATAGGTGGATGGAGGGTAATTTTGTACAATTTTCAATACTTCAAGGGTATTTTAGGCCCTTTTCCGAATAATTACTAACATAACTATTCTATTGGTGCTTTTCAACACAAAAAGATTGAAAATGTCTCGATATTTTATCAAGCATAATAGTGTTTTAAATAGTCAAATTGATAACATAATCTATAATAATATGCATAACAAAAATTTAAAAAGACTAAATAATCTCAACAATTAAAATAACCTAACAAATATTTAAAATTCAAATTCATCCTAAAACTAGGTAACTTATTATTTTAAAAAATGACTGAAGCATACTCAACATTTCTTCTTTGCTTTAGATACTGCAGTATAAAAACTCCTTGATTTCTTCTTCTACAACTAATGCTTGAAGATTGTTCTTATGCTTCCACACTTTCGTAACATGACCAGATTGTTTACAATTTTCACATATTGCATTAGGTCTTCACCAACAAAATTTTTCAAGTGCATTTTTCTTTTGCAGTATTTGAAAAGAGGATAATAATTTTTTTCTTTTCTGTTTTGTGTATAAAAGACACCCTCAGTAACATTATCTTGTTTGAAGGCTCTTCTTTGCTCGTGTTCTTGAAAAACATTTATTAGTTCTTCTACACAAATAGTAGAGAGATCTTTGGACTCTTTTCGAGATGAAATTTTAGATTCAAATCTCTTTGGAATTGTCAGAAGAATATTTTCTACTATTTTATCATCTTTGAAATTCTCGCCAAACAACCTGATTGTATTAACAATAAAAGAGATCTTGTTAGAATACTTAACAAAAATTTCATCCTCTTGCATCCTAAGAGATTCAAAATCACTTTTCAAATTTAAAATTTGTATTTGCCTAACTTGACCACTTCCTTGATATTCTTTTTTTAAGAAAAATTTCCCAAACTTCTTTTGTTGTCTCACAAGTAATGATTTTAGAAAAAATCGAATCCACGATTGAATTTTGAATTATAATTTTCGATTTGAATTTCTAAATTTTTTCATCTGATTATTTTGAGTAAGGGTAGGATTTCAACAGAGAGGTTGTAAGGATATATCTTCCTTTACAACTTCCCATAGATCATAGACTTCAAGATATGGTTTAACTTTAACTGAATAAAATCTAATAGCTTTTACCAATGAAGAAAGATTGTTGTTAGCTAGTATTTTGGTTCAAAAAAGATTTAGAAAAGACATGTGTTGAAAAAAACACGAATTGAAAAGATATTTCGGATGGGTTAAAATGAATAGTCTGACAGGTTAAAAAAGATAGTCATTACGGGTTAAAAATGTATAGTAGTTCTTTGAAAGATTTTACAAATCTCTTAAGATCAATGAAGCTCTTGATATCACTGTTGGTGTTTCTAAAAGATTGGCAACACAAAAAGATTGAAAATGTCTCTCAATATTTTATTAAGCATAATAGAACTTTAGATAGTTTTTATTAAGCATAATTAAAACTTTAGATAGTTTTTATTAAGCATAATAGAACTTAAGATAACTAACTTGATAATATAATCTGCAGAAATCCGACATAACAATAATTTAAAAAGACTAAATAATCTCATCAATTAAAACAAACTAATAAATATGTAAAATTTAAATTCATCCTAAAATTAGGTAACTTATTAAAATGACTGTAGTAACTAAAAGCAAACTCAAAATATTTAGCAATTATCACATTACACTTATTAATTGATATTTAGTAGTGTTATTATATTTTGAAAAATTATTTGAGAAATAAGTAATTAAATATCCCTGATAAAGTATGGAAAAAAAAGTAACTGTCTTTCTTAATATATTAAAAAAAACGGTAAAAGTAAAAAAAATATTTTTGAAATAATTGAGCAAGTATAAAGCGAGTATAAGAGTGGACAGCTATTGTGCAATTCTAAAAAACTGGACAAATTTTTTATTTTCTTTAAATTCCTATTTTTCTTATTAATGAGCCAAAAAAGTGGGAGGGATCCATAAGGATATTTATGCAGCTTTCCTGATATGGTTAACTTTTTTTTCCCTTTCGTTTTGGCACCCCAGTTTTTTTTTTTTCGTGATATCTGACATTGATATTAGAGTTTGATTAAATCTGAATTCTCATTGAAAAGTGCTGTATCAGAATAAAACGCTTCTTAATTAAAGACTTCAAAAGAGAGAATCGAATCCAAGATCTTTAATTGAAAATGAAAAAGTACTTATTACTCCGTCACAAATCTATTTGACAAAGATCATTCAAATTTACTAGCAAGATAGCTGCCTCATTTACAAGTTATGTTCAACGACGAATTTAGTAAGTAAGTTATGTAGCACGTGAACACCATATGTGAAACACCGTTCACTAGCCAAAAAAAAAAAGTGTTAGGTTAAGATTTTTTTAGAAATTCAAAAATAAAAAGAAAGAGAAAATTGTTTACAACAATTCCCTCTTGTTAATAGTATTTAGTTCTTAAGAAATATCTAATAAAAAAAATAATTTAATAAATTATATTTCTTATTTTTAAATAGGCATAAAATGAATTAAAATAACACTTATTTTATGACAGAGTGAGTACATAATGCTAACAACATATAGGACGTAATTAACCTATGATTAAATTTATGAGTTGTTTGCTCTATATTCATTTAATTTATAAGATATACTTGAAAAATAATCTTTCATTATTACTTAACCATTTTTGTTCATGCTTTTATTTTTTTTTCAAAATTGCCATTTGAATATAGTGTTAATTAATAGCCAAGACAGAGATTTCAACCTTAATTATTCGAGACAAAGGGAATAAACCTCGCTTAAGAATTAAGTTTTTGTTGACAAGTTGAATTAAGAGACAATAAACCGTTAGAGGTCTATTTTTTGCATTATCTTTAGACGTGCAATGATTTGATTTTAGGATACTCATCAATTAAGAATTGACATGAAATGTCAACTTTAATTTAGTCAATATGAATAACCTATTTAAGTATTAGGAACTCATAATCACTATAAATTTATTACGAAGAATAAATTTATTAGGATCCTTTAGCTCTTTATTCTGTCCGTCCATTTTATTTGCCATATTTTTTTATCCACTATAGAAAAATAGTATTAATTAAAAGGATATTTTAGCTAAATTATCTTTATTTATCACTCTGTGATCTTAATGTTATATTCTATTCTCTTTTTTCATTATAGTAATTATACTCTCTCTATATTTATTGAATAGGGATGATTTTATATAAATTGTTTTTAGTAAGCATGATAAATAATTAGTACATTGTAAGTTTCAATCTAATTACGTAATAATGTAGTTTCTTAAAATGAAAGACTTTTGTTAATGATATACAATATTCAAAAGGTTTTGACCATAAACTCTTACCTGCCAAAGGAGATGGTACTTGCCTACTTGGTATCAATATGAGCTTTATTTGATTTTTTTCTAACAGAACTTAAAAGACTATACTTTTTTTTTAATATTTTTTTTAATGTGAGAGGATTGAAGTTGAGAAATCTACTTACTATGATATATCATATTAAAAATGTGTGAGAGCATCATCTAAAATCTTTAATATGTTAAATATGAGCATATATTGATTTACTAAATTATATCAATTTTAAGTTATTAGAGGAATGTTTACATATTAGTAAAATTCTTTCGAGGTTGTTGGAACTACTACATCTTCATCAACCAATCTCTACTTGCATTGTGAAATTATTTTTGTTTTTTTCCGTGTGTTGTTAAAATAGCTATCGTTTTATATAAAATATAAATAATAATTAGAACTTAATGAACATAAGAGTCCTCTAAATTAAACATGACAAAAGTTAGAGAAATGTGAGAATTGTGAGAGCATAGACCTGATAGAGTAGTGCTTGCAAATAAAGAAGAAAATAAAACTACTCATTCATTCTTTCTTTGTTGTTAGGATGGTTGTAATATAAATGAAAAGTTCTCAAATTGGTGGGAGAAACCATTTTTGGTCCTTTTAAGGCATATTCTATTTAATCTATTTAATAGAGTATGTCTCTCTCTCTCTCTCTCTCTATATATATATATATATATATATATATATATATATATTATTTACAATTATTAATTCAAAATAAATGCTATAACTATAGTTTCATTTAATTTCGATTCATAACAAACTTCTTGTCATTTGCCTCTCTCCCCTAGCTCTCTATAACTATAGTTTCATTAATTTTGATTCACAACAAACTTCTTGTCATTCGCCTCTCTCCCCCAGCTCTCTCTGAAATCTTACTTACCACTCTCCTCTTTTATGGTCATCTCTCCCTCGCCTCTCTCACTTTAAATAAAAGCAAATGAATAATTTGTGTTTGTATAAAGTGAGAGAGACAATATATACAAATACAAATACATATCTCTCAGTCCTGTACCCTTATAATTATACAAATATAAATCTTACTTTGCCAGTTGTCTTTTGCCCCCTTCCCTATCTCTTTACACAATCACAAATTATATAAAATACAATGTATAATTTGTGTTTGTATAAAGAGATTTGATATATAAATATAAATGTTTTAACAAGATTCAGTTGTATATGAATTCAAATTTTATGCACATATACAAACACGTACAATCATTGATACATATACATAGTAGTTACATATATACAATTATCTAACGATGTATATGTACGACTCAACTCTCTCCACTCTCTGCCCTCTCTCCCTCGTCTCTTTCCTCTCTCTCCTAATATCGCTCGCCACTCTAGCGTAACACAGAGATCATACACATGTAAAAACAAAATTTTCATAAACACAGAGAAAATGGCGTCCGATTTATATAACTTGCCAACATAATTTGGCTATGGAGCGTAAATATGATTTTATCTTTGTTATTCTTAAAATTTACACCTAATAATAATATCTAAATGACTTGGACTTGGGCACAGACCGAGTTGGATCTTTAATTAAATTTAAAGATTTATTTTTTCGTAATTTAGTTTGAACATATTGTTTGTTTAAATTTTGAATTTAATATTTAATATTTAAATTTTAAATGAATTTTTTTTTGTGTGTATTCAGATAGGGAGTAAGAAAATTTTTTATCAAAGGTTGTGATTGTTCAAGAAATGAGTGTCTCTTTTATGAAGAGTCATTTGCACATAAAAAAACATGATTATTGTGAAAAGTCATCTGTGTTCATGTAAAAAGACGTCTATAATAAAATCATATATGTTCATGAAAGAACATAACGATTATGAAAAGTATCTCTTATGTTCTATAAATTTGAAACACTCCTTGAAATAGCAAATTCAATTGCATATATATATATATATATATATATA
>NC_028640.1:57903244-57907918 GCF_001406875.1 Solanum pennellii
TAATATTTTTGAAGTGAATTAAATACAACCCATGAGAGTAGAATACCACTCTCACCTGCCACATCATAGCCATGTAAGCGCCACATCACTGTCATGTGAGAGCCACATCATTAATTTTTAGTCTTTTTTTTTGCTTATTCATCCTTTTTCTTAATAAAAGACATTACACTAATCAATTAATGTAAAATGCATTTTAAAATAAAAAATTATTTCACCTTCTTCCATCCATTCTCTTCCCTTCCCCCCTCTCCCCCTCCTCCCCTTTCTTTTTTAATTTTCACCATTTTCAGCCTTCATAGACGTTATAAGAAAGTTGATGGACCCTTTTTTTTTCATATATAATTCAAAATGGATCACTTAAAATTCAAGAAATTTACATTCAATTAGGTGTTGAATTTTGTGGATTGATGAATGACTAGTGAGGCGAGAGATGAACTTGAAAGAAAATATGGAAGAAGAAAGATATAAGAAGTGTTTAAATGGGGAAGAAAACATTTGGGGAAGACAACAAAATAAAGAGAAACAAAAGATTATTTATTTTCTTTAAAAACAATTGAACCCACAAATTTTATTTATTTTGAAATAAGAAATTTTACATTTTTTTAATAAAGTTAACTTATAAAAAAGTTAAAAACTACTTATTAGTTATATATTGGGCAATAAAAAATACCATGTGCATGATATAACCATTCAATTTTATTTTATTTTTAATATGTCACGCGTTTTTAGGAAAGTGAGTATACTCACTTAGTCACGCCAGCTCTTAGGATGACATTTAATCACTTCACAATTATTAAAAAGGTATTTAAACATCTGTATAATTAAAATATTAAAATAAATTTTAACACAAAGTTTCAAAGAAATTTGATGTATTTTCTCATTTGAAAAATAAAAAGAAGGAAGAAGACATGACAAAATATGGGCATGTGTTCACAATGAATGTTGTGGGGGTAATAGTTCAGGCACCTATGTGCCTTTAATATCATTCACAATTCTATTTTGGTCCCACTTTTAATATTGTCTTTTAACCCCTGCACCCTACTTTTTCTTTGAAAGCTTTTATCGTGATAATTTGGAACTGAAAATCCTTTTAGGGCAAACAGGTTAATGCTAAGAAACTCTGAGGACACATTTTGGTTGTAATGAATAAAGGAAGATAATTTTGGAATAAATTTTTAGTATTCTTTAATTTTTTATTGAGAAAATTGTTGGAAAAATGTGGATGAGCACAAAAATATATATATGGTAAAAGTAATGGAAATAAAATGGAAAATAATGACACTAAGAATTTTATGTGGAAACCCTTCTGAATAAGGGAAAAAACTACGGGCCAAGAGGAGCAATTGATATTACTATAGTAAAGAATTTTACACTGTGTAGTCACGAATACAATACTCAAAAGTGAATACTACACACTCAAAAGGAACAACACTCTTTTGGTTTCCGTCTTACTAAAATATCGCTCACACTCTATTTTTCTTCACAGACTATTTTCTTGTATAGTCTATGGAATACCTCACTTTGCTCTCAAAATGGTTTTTCTCTCTAACTTGGTGTGTTCTACAAATGAGCAAGAATGCTCTATTTATAGAAGGATAAAACCATGCCTATGTCACTAATGACATATGTAAATATAGCAAAGTCAAGAATAGTTGCAAATTTACCAATTTGCCAACCACCAAATCTTTTATTTTCAACTCCAATTACTATTTCTTTTTAACAATTGCTTGTACCAATTGAATAGCTAAAGTTGACTAAAAAAAGGGATGGATTTAACAAATCTCCCCCTCCAGTCCCATTTACTAGAAAAAGGTATCTTCAACTTCTTTAGAGAGAGCTCATACCCACAAGTTCTTTGCATAACTCGAATTTGTCTTTCGGTATCATCTTGGTTAGCATATCTGCAGGATTTTCACTTGTGTGAATCTTTTTGAAGTGAAATGATTCATTCTCCACTTTCTCACGAATTCAATGATATCTGACGTCGATGTGTTTTGTTCTTGCATGGTACATGGAGTTCTTGCTCAAGTCTATTGCACTCTGGCTATCACAATAGACAATATAATCCATTTGATTCAAACCAAGCTCTTGAAGAAATCAGTTTAGCCATATCATCTCCTTGCCGGCTTTAGTAGCCGCAATATACTCTGCTTTAGTTGTAGATAGTGCAACACACTTCTGCAACTTTGACTGCCATGATATAGCCCCCCCTGAAAAAGTAAATAAATATCTAGTAGTGGTTTTTCTATTATCAAGGTCACCTGCCATATCAGAATCTGTATAGCCTTTCAAGATAGGATTTGATGCTCCAAAACACAAGCATTCATCTGAGCTTCCTCTAAGATACCTGAGTATCCACTTCACAGCTTCCCAATGCTCTTTTCCCGAATTTTTGAGAAATCTACTGACAACACCAGCTGCTTGAGCAATATCAGGTCTAGTGCACACCATTGCATACATTAGACTTCCGATGACGGAGGAATATGGAACTTTGGCCATGTTCTCTTTTTCCTCCCTAGCTGTAGGACACATCTTCTTGCTCAACTTCATATGACGAGCAAGAGGTATACTAATAGGCTTAGCATTTTTCATATTGAAGCGCTCCAATACGCGTTCAATGTACTTCTTCTGGGACAAATAAATCTTCCTTTTATCTCTAAGACGAGTAATTCTCATGCCAAAATTTGCTTGGCATGACCCAAGTCTTTCATAGAAAAAGACTTACACAACTCTTTCTTCAGCTCGTCAATTTTGGAAGTATTCTTGCCCACAATCAACATATTATCCACATACAACTAAAGGATGATAAAATCATTGTCAGAAAATTTTTGTACAAATACGCAATGATCTGAAGAAGTCTTCTTATAGCCTTGCTCCTCCATAACAGATTCAAACTTTTTGTACTACTGTCTGGGAGCTTGTTTTAGGCCATAGAGACTCTTTTTGAGTTTGCATACAAAATTTTCTTTACCATCTACTTTGTAGCCCTCAGGTTGTTCCATATAAATCTCTTCTTCTAGGTTACCGTAAAGAAAAGCCGTCTTCACATCCAACTGCTCAATCTCTAAATTAAGACTAGCAGTCAAACCTAGAACTGTGCGAATCAAGGACATTTTCACAACAGGAGAAAATATTTCGTCAAAGTCAATACCTTTCCTTTGATCGAATCCCTTAACAACCAATCTAGCTTTGTACCTGGGCTCAAGTTGTGTTCTTCAACTTTAACTTTGAACACCCACTTGTTCTTCAAAGCTCTCATGCCCTTGGGCAATTTTACCAACTCATAAGTGTGGTTCTCATGCAAAGACTTCATCTCGTCTTGCATGGCTTCAATCCATTGATTCTTGTGCTCATCTTCCATGGCCTCCTCATAACATTCAGGTTCTCCCCCGTCAGTGAGTAACACATACTCATTGGGTGAATAACGGGAGGAAGGAAACCGCTGTCTTGTGGACCTCCGAAGCGGAATATTTGATTCGTCCACAACTTCATGAGCAACAGGATCATCAATAACAATATCATTGTTATTATCAACATCAACATGTTGATTCGATACATGATTCTGGGCGTCACCATGATTATCAAACCCAACAACATCATGCACACTTGTGTGAGGAACTTCATCATGATGAACTATACCATCAAAATTTGAAGATTCTACCTTCTCCGCTTTGTCAATATCTTCAATTGTTTGATTCTCCATGAAAATAATATCACGGCTTCTCACAAGTTTCTTTTCAATTGGATCATATAGCCTGTAACCAAATTCATCTAGGCCATATCCAATGAAGATGCATTGCCTTGTCTTGGCATCTAATTTTGACCTCTCATCTTTCGGCACATGTACAAAAGCTTTGCAACCAAATACTCTCAAATGGTCATAGGAAACATCCTTTCTATACCAAACACTATTTGGTACATCACTTTGCAAAGCAACAACAGGAGATAGCTTAATAACATGTGCTTCAGAAAGCCTCATCCCAAAATGAGTTTGGCAACTTTGCTTCAGAAAGAAAACATCTAACTCTTTCCATCAAGGTCCTTTTCATCCTCTCAGCCAAACCATTAAGCTGAGGAGTTTTGGGAGGAGTCTTTTGGTGTCTAATACCTTGATGCTTGCAGTATTCGTCAAATGGTCCACAATATTCACCACCATTATCAGCACGAATACATTTCACGTTCTTTCCAGTTTCTCTTTCAATTGAAGCCTAAAACTGCTTAAAGACACCTAACACTTGGTCTTTAGTCTTCAAGACATAGACCCAAAGTTTTCTCGAGCAATCATCAATGAAAGTGACAAAGTAAAGTGCACCATCCAATGTCTTTGTCTTCATTGAACCACATAAATCAGAGTGCACTAACTCAAGCAACTCTGTCTTTCTCGAAGGAGGGTAGCACTTAAAGGAAACTCTATTTTGTTTACCAGCCAAGCAGTGCTCACATTTTTCTAATTTAGCACTTCTGAAATTTGACAATAATTTCTTCTTGGCTAGAACATTAAGTCCTTTCTCGCTAATGTGGCTAAGCCTCTTGTGCCATAATGTTGAAGAGATATCGCTGTCAACCACATTCACCATATCAACACAAGTAGAGGCCGTAGTCCAGTATAGACCACGACGTTTGTTACCACGAGCCACAACCAAGGAACCCTTAATGAGCTTCCATTTTTCATCA
>NC_028640.1:57908176-57920106 GCF_001406875.1 Solanum pennellii
ATCATGTTTGCATCAAGAACGGTAACAAGATCTTCGGTGGTGACGGTGGCTAGGCAATTTTCATTGCCATCTTCTTTAGTTTCCTCTTTGTTTTTGTTCTCCCTCTTCAACTTCCTGCAGGCTTCTTTGTGTGCCCTTTCATGCCACAATGATATCACTCAATATCCTTAAGTCTGCCTTTGGATTTTCTCCTATTTTGTTCTCTATGCTGAGAACCACGAGTTTTATTTCTCCCCCTGGGGCCAGTTATCAGGACATTCGACGAAGAGGAACCTTGAGTTTTTCTTATCATCTCTTCGTTCAAGACACTACTCTTGGAGGAATTCATAGAGATCACACCATCCGGAGCAGAATTTGACAATGACGTTCTAAATGTTTTCCAAGAATCTGGTAGGGAACCAAGTAGAAGCAAGCCTTGAATTTCTTCATCAAATTTGATGCCCATAGCAGATAATTGGTTCATAATCCCCTGAAAATTATTCAGATGGTCTGTCATCGAAGAACCATCATGATACTTCAAACTCAATATCTGCTTTATTAAGAACATTTTGTTGTTGCCAGTCTTTCGAGCATACAAACTTTCAAGATGCTCCCACAGGGTTCGAGCATGTGTTTCCCCAGAAATATGATTCAACACATTATCGTCGACCCATTGCCTAATGAATCCACAAACCTGTCTATGCAACAGATTCCACTCTTCATCTGTTTTATTATCAAGCTTTACAGTGGTAAATGCTGGTTTGTAAAAATTCTTAACATAAAACAGATCTTCCATTTTCCCCTTCCAAATGGCATAATTAACACCATTCAAAGTAACCATTCTACTTGTGTTGGCTTCCATTGTTTTCCCCAAAAAATATAGTTATCGCAAATCAAAGTAAATCTTTTCTGATGTGGAAGTTCAGACTGTGCTACAACCACAGAGCATACTCTGATAAAACCTTGGTTCTGATACCACATTGTTGGGAAAACGCAGATGAGCACAAAAATATATATATGGTAAAAGTAATGGAAATAAAATGGGAAAATAACGACACCAAGAATTTCATGTGGGAACCCTTCTGAATAAGGGAAAAACCACGGGCCAAGAGGAGCAATTGATATTACTATAGTAAGGAATTTTACACTGTGTAGTCACGAATACAATACTCAAAGTGAATACTATACACTCAAAAGGAACAACACTCTTTTGGTTTCCGTCTTACTAAAATATCGCTCACACTCTATTTTTCTTCACAGACTATTTTCTTGTATAGTCTATGGAATACCTCACTTTGCTCTCAAAATGGTTTTTCTCTCTAACTTGGTGTGTTCTACAAATGAGCAAGAATGCTCTATTTATAGAAGGATAAAACCATGCCTATGTCACTAATGACATATGTAAACATAGCAAAGTCAAGAATGGTTGCAAATCTTACCAATTTGCCAACTACCAAATCTTTTATTTTCAACTCCAATTACTATTCCTTTTTAACAATTGCTTGTACCAATTGAATAGCTAAAGTTGACTAAAAAATGGGATGGATTTAACAAAAATATATTAAAATTTTTCTAAATTTTGTCGGATAATTTATTTTTGTATTTAAATTATACAAGCATTTAGATATTTCCTTAACATCTTTGAAATAATTAAAATACCCCCTAAGGAGTGATGTGGCAGAGAGAGTGAGTGCACTCTCCTGAAAGTGCATGAAAACAGAGAAAAAAAACTGAGTTTTAAAACCCTACACATGATTTTTTTTATTGGCTTATATATAACAAATTATTAAATAATTTTTTAATAATTACAATTAATTAAATGTAATAGGATTAGGTAATAAATTACTATTTTATTTATTTTTAAAAAAATTAAAGCAGTTTAAATCAAACTATAAAAAAAAGTTTAAATCAGTCTCAAATATAGCGTTCAGTTATTTACAGTTTCAAATTCTCAATTCAGAATTCAAATAATTCTATAAAAGAGTTTAAAATAATTAAAAATTAAAATATGATAACTTCTCAAAAAAAAAAGAAAGAAAAACCAGATCTTTTAAATAATTAAAATTAATTAAATGTAATAGGATAAGGTAATAAATTACTATTTTATTTTTTAAAAAAAATTAAAGCAATTTAAATCTAACTATAAAAAAAAGTTAAAATCGTTCTAAAATATAGTGTTTGTAACGTGTTTATTCCTTATTTTGTGGAAAGATAATTTCATATATGCCTAATTTATTTTGGACATTTAAAAAATTCAATTCACATACAAAAAATAAAAAAAAATAAAAATAATAACAATAATAATAATAATAACAACAATAATAATACTATTTAAAAATAAAAAGACACATTACAGTTTCTAACATAGTTTTAAGAAATTTTCTTTCTTTTTTTTTTTTTTAAAAAAGTTACCGTTGTAAAGATCAGAGTTTTAAACCTATAATGACAGTTTAAATCAATACGTGTAATCAGTTTTCCTATTATATTGGCCTTATCTCTAATATTTTTACATTATAGTTTCTACATTCTCCTGTGATCATTTTGAATCAAATTCTTTCCCCTCTTCAACAAAACAACAATACAATAGTTAAGTATTTAACAAAGGAGAACAATTCAACCGGCCAGCCAACATACATTCAAACACAAAAAAAAAAAAATCAACAAAGAGAGTTTATTCATACATAAGATTTTTTTTTTCAATTCATTAATTTTCAATGTATAAAAATTATTATTTTTATTATGCAATAATAATAATTTTTTATTTCTTTTTTACCAAGTAATCAAAACAATAATATCTTAATTTCTCAGTTTTGACTTCAAATGCACAAATCAAAATATTTTATCAAACATTTGGATATATTGTATTGATGTGTATTTTTATCAAAAAAATGATAATACATGGCATTACGGACAACATATTTTTATGTCTCTTTTTCTTAAACATTAGTTTGAAACAAAATATACACCTAGCGAGTAAATAGAATTTAAAAATCATCAAACATTAAAGCTTGAATTCAAATATTAAAATGTATTGATCATGTTATTATATTAGCAGAAAACGTGGTCTGGATGAAATAAGGAAGAAACAAATTACATAGATTGTATTTTTTAAGATATTTGATTTCAATATATTAAGAGATAAAACCAAAATTTAATATCCATACATATTCTGAATGTGATCTACACATTTTTTTTAAAGGCAAAAAGAGAGAGAGAGAGAGAAAAGCATTTATGTTATTGTAAGTTTTGATGATGTGACAAACTCAGGCCTTGTAAAGGTACCAGGTTCTCAACATGAAATTTGATGATGTGACAAACTCAGGGACCTTGTAAAGGTATCAGGTTTTCAACATGAATAGCCTGTTGACTGCTAGCTGGAGAAGGTACAGAAAGTGGGTGCACATTTTTCCAACGGCGTTAGAAAAGTCAGACCTTTCCAACCAATGACAAGAGTTTAAGGAAAGGTACTTGTCTATACAATGTCACTTTTCTTAACATTGTTCTTTAGTTTTTGCAACTTGAAAAAGTACTCTCAAGAACATTTGCAAAGGCTATAGTAAATCAAAGTGAAGAATTATTCTATAACAACTGAAAACTCAGGTGCATATCGTGTAGTTGTTTGAGAATATATTCTTGTGGTCTTACATTGTAAACTGTTCCTAAATCTATAAAGGAATCAGTGTGGTGGGTGTTGAAATTCTAAGTTGTCTAGAGAGATAGCTTAGTGGGTAGAATAACTTCTACTTAGGTTTATCAAGCAATAGAGTTATTGATTGATTGTGAGATTAAAAACTTTTTCTCACATTTGTGTAACTGGTTAGACTTTTACTTACGAAGATTAGTGAAATAGTTGTGAAAATCCTGTGAGACAGGTCGTGATTTTACTCCCTTAAGCAATGAGGTTTCCATGTAAAATTGATGTGTTGTTAAATTGCATTTACTTTCTGTTCATATTTGGTTTTGTGTCAAGGGATCTGGTCCATTGACTGATAAGTGGACGCATAGATTCTAACAAGTGGTATTAGAGCAGGCACTTTCTATCTGGTTAACACCAAGAAAGTGACATTTGTTCTAGAATGGCTGCTCCACTTAATTTAGAAGAAGGTTAGTCTTCAACTAGACCTCATCGTCTCAATGGACACTTTTCACAGTTGGTGGAAAGTCAGAATACATGGTTTTCTTATGGCTGAAGACAGTGAGCTATGAGACATTGTCTTAGATGGACCATTTATTCCAATGATTGAAGAGAAAGATGGAGAAAAAACTAGGCTTGTTTCTAAGCCTAGACAAAAATATGATGAAGCTGATAGGAAAAAGATTGAAAAAGGTTACAAGGCAAAGACACTTCTTGTCTGTGGGATAGGGCCAGATGAGTTCAATCGTGGCTCAGCCTGTGAGTCTGCAAAAGAGATCTAGGATTGCTTAAAAACAACTCATGAGGGAACTGAACAAGTAAAAGAGTCAAAGATTGATATGCTCACTTCTTTGTATGAAAATTTCAAAATGAAAGAAGGTGAAACTATTAATGAGCTGTTCACTAAATTGTCATCCATCACAAATGAGTTGAGAAGCCCTGGAGAACCTATCAGTATGAGAAAGCAAGTTAGGGAAGTGCTTCGAATCCTTCCCAAGTCTTGGGAAAGTAAGGTTGATGCTATTACTGAAGCAAAAGATCTGAAAGTGTTAACAATGGATGTTCTCATTGGAAATCCAACGACTCATGAGATGAATCGTAATCATGATCAGTCAAAGAAGGAAGTCAAAAAGGATAAGTCTTTGATGCTGAAATACAAATCTGAAGAGGACTCCAGTGATGATGATATGGCTTATCTCATCAATAGATTTCAAAAGATTGTGAGAAAGAACAAAGGTTTTAAAAGGGGAGCAAATGTTCCTCGAACTGCCACTCAAAATGATACAGGTTACAAGTGTAAAAAGCTGGGCACTTTATAAGAGAGTGTCCTTTACTCAAGGCTGAAAACAAAGAATATCAAAAATCAAGAGGTGATAAAGAGAAGAGAAGGGACCTGGTACTCAATAAAAATGATCGAAAAGCTAATGCTGATTATGTGGTCAAAAAGGCTCTTGCTGCATGGGGAGACTCCTCAAGTGACTCAGAAGATCCTGATGAACCAAATGATGTGTCAATGGTGGTGGTTAATGAAGAAGAAACCATATTCAATGAGATGTTTGCTTTCATGGCTCATTCAGAAAATGAAGAAGAGGAGGACAAGGTAACTCTTCTTGATATGAAACATGATCTGAATACTTATTCTCTTAAAAAATTGAGAACATCAGCAAATGTTATGATTGATTCAGTAATTGAGTTAACTTCTGAAAGAGACATTATGAATGCTGAGCTTGATAGTTTAACTGAAAACAAAGATAAAATGTTGAAAATGGAAGATAAAATGGCTTCTCTGAAATCTGACAAGACTGAACTTAAAAACCAGCTGCATCAGATAAATGAAGAAGCTGAAAAGCAAAATGAAAGGTCAAATGTTTTACAAGTTGAAATTGAAGAAAAACTGAAAACCTCTGAGGCAAATCTTGGGTTGGCTTTAGAGAAGAGCAACAACTTAGAAAGAGATATTGTCAAACTTAAGGAAGAACTTGAAAAATCTCTTAAGTGGACAAAATCTTCTAAGATGCTGTCTAATGTAACAAATCAGAGTAATTTAAATAAGAAGGGTCTAGGAAGTTTGAATATTACTCCACCTTTTAATCCTCACAGCAAATATGTTTTTGTGTTTGACAATTTGCTTTGTCTTCATTGTGGTAAAAATGGGCATTTAAAAGAAGAGTGTACTGCCTGGAGAAAGTCTCATGAAAGACTCTCTAAGTATACAGAGAAGCAAAGAGTATTAAAAGAGAGACCTGGTCCCCCAAAATAATTTTCAAATAAAAGGTTTTCAAAGAAAGGATCTGATTCCGCTCCAAAATCATTTGTCAAAAAGATTCAAAAACTACCCCATTGGATTAGAAACAATCTGATCACTCCCTTGTCTGCCTTCTAGAAACTCAAATTGAAATGGGTTCCCAAGCCTAAGAAGTGATTCTTGCTGCAGGTGAGTGAGAGGAGCAACAATCAATGTTGGTATATGGACAGTGGATGCTCAAAACATATGAATGGTGATATCAAAAATTTCCCCTCACTAAAGACACTTCAGGGAGGAGGTGTCTGTTTTGGTGATGGAAAGAAGGGGTATATTTTGGGAGTTGGTAAAGTGGGAAAATCTCTTGGAGAATCAATTGATAATGTGTATCATGTCGGTGGATTGAAGTACAGTCTTTTGAGTGTATCTCAAATTTGTGACAAAAGAAATGAAGTGAAGTTTACTTCTGAGAAGTGCACTGTGGTTAATCTAACCATAAAGAAAGCGATTCTTACTGCCTTTAGAAGTAAAAACATACATGTGGCTAACTTAGAAACGTCTCATGGAGATGATTTGACATGTCTTACTGCTCAAAATGAAAATGCTGATCTGTGGCATCGAAGACTAGGGCATGTGAGCTCATCTTTATTGAATAAACTGATTTCTAAGGACTTGGTCCTAGGTTTGCCAAAGTTAAAATTCTGTGAAAACAAAATCTGTGAAGTGTGTGTCAAAGGAAAACAAATCAGATCATCCTTCAAGTCAAAGAAGCAAGTAACATCATCAAGACTACTGGAGCTGTTACACATGGATTTATGTGGACCTTTGAAGGTTCAAAGTAGAAATGGAAAGAAATACATTCTGGTGATAGTTGATGATTACTCAAGGTACACATGGACAAGATTCCTAAGATCAAAAGCAGAAACACCTGAAGAATTGGTAGTGTTCTTCAAAATGATTCAAACAAATTGAATCAAGTGATTATCGGAATTAGATCTGACCATGGAACTGAGTTTGAAAACTCAAAACTTGATCAATTCTGCATGGAGAATGGTATTAGTCATAATTTTTCTGCTCCAAGAACTCCTCAACAAAATGGAGTAGTGGAAAAGAAAAACAGAACCTTGGTGAACATTGCTAGGACCATGATTATTGAGTCAAATCTTCTTCTAAGCTTCCAGGCTGAAGCTGTCAACACAGCATGTCATGTTATAAACAGATGTCTGATAAGGTCCTTATTCAATAAGACTCCCTATGA
The DNA here is from genome assembly GCF_001406875.1 of Solanum pennellii. Taxonomy (NCBI): domain Eukaryota; kingdom Viridiplantae; phylum Streptophyta; class Magnoliopsida; order Solanales; family Solanaceae; genus Solanum; species Solanum pennellii. The sequence continues at coordinate 57,915,290 of NC_028640.1, forward strand.
GTTGCTCAACAACAGAAAACCTATGTTGAGTTATCTTAGGGCTTTTGGTTGCAATGTTTTGTGCTGAACAATGAAAACGATGATCTGGGAAAATTTGATCCTAGAAGTGATGAAGGAGTGTTTGTTGGATACTCTTTATCAAGTAAAACATACAAAATTTTCAACAAAAGAACTTAATGTATTGAAGAAAGTATTCATGTTGTGTTTGATGAAGATGGAAGTTTGAAAAGTGATGCATCAAATGATGAAGATGAGTTGATTAAGCTGTTTAATTCACAGAAAATTGAAGGAAGTGAAGCTGGTGCAAATGATCAGTTGAGGAATAACAATGATAAGGATAATCATAGTCTATCTGAAAATACTGATGAAGTTGAAAAGTGTGATGAGGGACCTGGTACCAATCTAAACTCCAGTCAGAATACCTCAAACTCTCCAGAAAATGATGAGCTCTTTGAAGAAGAAGAACATGCTGATCAGGTGAACCAGTCGACGTTGAGACCAGGATGGCAACATAGTTCATCACATCCACTTGATAATCTTATCTCACCCTTGAATTCTGGAATTCACACTAGATAAAAAACAAGGAATCTAGTTGCATTCTCAGTGTTCATATCATCTATTGAGCCTAAGAATGTGAAAGAGGCACTAGGTGATGCAGATTGGATCAATTCGATGCAAGAAGAACTTCATCAGTTTGAAAGAAGTAAGGTGTGGTACCTGGTTCCTCGACCTGTTGGCAGAATAGTGATAGGAACCAGATGTGTTTTCAGAAACAAGCTTGATGAAAATGGTGTGATTACTAGAAACAAATCCAAATTATTTGTTCAAGGATACAATCAGGAGGAAGGAATAGACTATGATGAAACTTTTGCACCTGTTGCAAGGATGGAGGCCATCAGAATTCTAATAGCTTTTGCAGCATTCATGGGATTCAAGCTGTATCAAATGGATGTCAACAGTGCGTTTCTAAATGGAGACCTGAAAGAGGAGGTGTTTGTTGAACAACCTCCTGGGTTTGAAGATGCTGAGCAACCGGATCATGTGTTCAGATGGAATAAGGCTCTATATGGTTTGAAACAAGCCCCTAGAGCTTGGTATGGAAGGCTGTCAAAGTTTCTGTTGAAAAATGGGTTCAAAAGAGGAAAAATAGACAATACCTTGTTCTTATTAAAACGAGAACAAGAACTGCTTATTATTCAGGTGTATGTGGATGACATAATTTTTGGAGCTACATCAGAGCATCCGTGTGAAGAATTTTCATCATTAATAGGAAAGGAATTTGAGATGAGCATGATGGGTGAATTGACATCTTCCTGGGACTACAAATCAAGCAATCATCAAATGGAATCTCAATCTGTCAGGAGAAGTACATTAAGGAGCTGTTGAAGAAATTCAATATGTTTGATTCTAAACCTATTGATACTCCTATGGGAACAAACTCCAAGCTTATAGAAGATGAATTTGGTTCTCTTGTAAATCAAACCATGTATAGGGGAATCATTGGGTCCTTGTTGTATCTGACTGCTAGCAGACCTGATATTGTATACAGTGTTGGAATGTTTTCTAGATTCCAAGCATGTCCTCGTGATTCACATTTGAAGGCTGCAAAATGTATTCTAAGATACTTGAAGAAGACAGGGGACCTGGTCCTTTTCTATCCAACAGGTGATACTTTTGATCTTGTTGGTTTTGCAGATGCTGATTTTGTTGGTTATCAAGTTGACAGGAAGATTACTTCTGGAATGGCTCATTTCCTTGGATTTTCACTCATTTCTTGGGGAACTAAGAAACAGAATTCTGAAGCTCTTTCAACAGCTGAAGCTGAATATGTAGCAGCTGCTGCATGCTGTTCACAATTGTTATGGATCAAGCAACATTTAGAGGATTTTGGTGTAATCATCAAGGCTATTCCTCTTATGTGCGACAATACTAGTGCAGTTAGTATGAGAATGAATCCAGTTCAACACAAGAGAACTAAGCACATTGATGTTATACATCATTTTCTGAGAGACAATGTTGAAAAACGGAATATTGTGCTTACATATTGTCCAACAGAGGAACAAATTGCAGATATCTTCACCAAGGCTCAGCAAAGATCAATTTGAAAGTAATAGGTTGAAGTTGGGCATGATAACCTCGCACTGATTTCCAGATACTCAATAGTTGAATTCCTTTGATGGCTAAACTTGCAGTGCAGGTATCATTTGTGCCAATAATATATTATCTGGATTAGATAATTTTGGTACCTATTGTAGGTATACATTCAGGAAGGACTAGCAAAGCAAAGACATGGCCAGAACAGTTGAGGAATGATGATAAAGTTGTGTTATGGGACCTGGTCTTAGTCAAGATTAGCATTTTTACATTAATTTTAAACTGAAAAAAAGTGACTGTTAATAAAGCCACGTGTCAGTCATCGGTCATTCTGACCGTTAGTCCCATCACTTATTTTTCAAGCGACGCGTCAAATCAAGGGACCTGTCACCGTTTCAATTCTTTTTAAACTCTTCTTCTTTCCTTTTATTTCTTAATCTGTCTTGCAATATTCCTCCACTATAAAAGAAAAGGGAAAGAAGAGAAAAGACGAAATTTGTTTTTATCCTTTTTCTTTTTCTTCTAAAACTGATACTCTTCTCTTCTTCTTGACAAAATGTCTGATCCTTCATCCGCCTCTAAGCAAATGCTTACAGCCCTTAGTGAGAACCTATTGCCTTTTATTCTCCTTCAGCAGTAGGGTCTAGGGTCTAATATTCATTCAAGTTCTTCCCAAGATATTCCCGAAAATCCGTTTCACTCCATATATCTGAACAGCTCTAGTGTCTCTACTCGACCTGGTCCTCATCATGAAATGCTTTCAGATGCTTTGTTTGAAGGAGATTTGCCAAGAAACAAATCTTTTGAGTCAAACATTCTTGCTGCAAATGAAGAGCTGGTGATTGAAAGTCTTGCAATGATGAGAGAGGAAGTCAGGGTCGAACAAAATGAACCTTTTCAAGGCAAAGAGATTAGAGAGACTCAACCTATTTTTGATAAAACTCCAGATTTGGGGAGGTATCCATCTTCTAACTCCTCTGATTCTGCCAGTGATGATGAATCTATTCAATGGAAGGTTGAAAGGAGAGATATCAGTGTATCAAGAAAGGAAAAAGAAAAGGTAGTGGAAGAAGTGCCTAGAAGGAGGCCTACTACTAGATCTGATGCTAGGAAGTTGCTCGCTGATGCTTTGAAAGCTAGTGCAAGGTCTACAGCAGAAATCAGGAGTGCCAGAACATTCAAAGTGTCAAATTTTAAAATGCCTGAATCTGGTGTCATAGAGGTGTCTGCTGAACAGACAGAAAAGAGGCACAGGAAGAAGAAATCAGGAAAAACAAAGTCAAGAGATCCCAAAAAGGTTGAGAAAACAAAATCCACGAGGGAGAGTTCTGAAGGAAAAAGGAAAAGATCACAGGGACCTGATACCCAAAGAAAAGTTGAAGAGGAGGTCAACAAACAAGAAACTGTTGACAACTTGAGAAAGCAGTCTGTGCTTACTGGGAGAGTTTTTGACATGGGAATAATCAACCTTCCTGGAATGGACTCTCTTCATGACATGGTGGAGTTCAGTCATGGATGCATCTCTTCAACAAAAAATCTCCCATTCTTCATGAAGAGGAAGTGCGTGAATTTTACTACAACATTCAATTTTCAGGAAGATGGATGTGTCCATACCAGAGTGAATGATATTGCAGTGCATCTGGATGAGTTTCTGTTGGGGAAAATTCTTAAGGTACCTCGAGATGGCACCAGGTCTGTGATTGGGAAAACATGTTCGGCTGAGTTTGTGGCATTGGTCTCGAAGCTTCCCACAACAAAGTGTGCAGGGTTTTTTAAGAAGGTGATGAAAAATGAGTATCAGTTGGTTTTTGAGTTTGTCAACAAAACTCTACTACCTCGAACAGAAAAGAGGACCTCAGCTACTTCTGCTGATTTGTATGTGATGGAGTTGTTGTGTAAATTTGAACCTCTGAATCTTCTAGGGCTCATGCTTGAACATATGTACAAGACTGTCATTGAGCGAAAAGGAATACATGGAATGAGATATGGATACTTTCTCACTTAAGTATTCAAATACTTTAATATTGCACTTAGCGTTGCCAAGGTTGGTACAGTAAAACAAGCTTTTTCAGAGAATACTCTAGTTGAATGTGAGTGCATTGAAGGGAAAGGAAATCCCAAGAGCAAAATGGCTCAACTCATAGAAGACCAGGACCAACTCAAGCATGAAGTTGAAGAATTAACTATGCGATTGAGTGGAAAAGATGCTGAAATTGCTATTCTCAAAGTTTAGCTGCTCACTGCACAGACAGAGAGACCTGGTACTTCTATGGTTCAAGCCCTAGAAAGGGAAAATGCAGAGCTGAGGGCCAAGGTTATTGCTTTGCAAGAAAAGGCAATAAAGGATAATGATGCTGCAAATGATAGACTCACTCTCATTATTCAGTCCCTTTTTCATCAGCCTCCCCCTTCTTAGTCTGTCCCAATCGTTTTCTGTGTCTTCCTTGTGTGGCTTGTCTTTTTGTCATTGGATTCTCAGTTTGCTATGAATGTATTAAATGTTTATCTTGGAATGCTATTTATATTATTCCCCTGGTGTTCTAGCTACTATCTCTTGTGAATGCTTTCTTTTGTATTTGATTGCTATCAAGCTTTGGTCTTCTCTGATATTATTGTTGATACTATTGGTTTACTGTATCTCTTTTATATGATGCCAAAAGGGGGAATTTTAACTGATAAGTTGTAGCTAGACATGTTTGTGAGGGGGAATGCAGTGGGGGGGG
>NC_028640.1:57920141-57967899 GCF_001406875.1 Solanum pennellii
GGGGGGGGGGGGGAATACAGTGAAAGGGAATTTTTTTTCTCTTCAGGAGGGTGGACAAGTAATTCAGGGGGAACTTGTTATGAAGCTGGAGTGGTGTCTGGAGTATTGTTTGTCATCATCAAAAGGGGGGAAAATGTTATTTGTAAGTTTTGATGATGTGACAAACTCAGGGACCTTATAAAGGTACCAGGTTCTCAACATGAGTTTTGATGATGTGACAAACTCAGGGATCTTGTAAAGGTACCAGGTTCTCAACATGAATAGCCTGTTGACTGCCAGCTGGAGAAGGTACAGAAAGTGGGTGCACATTTCCCAACGGCGTCAGAAGAGTCAGACCTTTCCAACCAATGGCAAGAGTTTAAGGAAAGGGACTTGTCTATACAATATCACTTTTCTTAACATTATTCTTTAGTTTTTGCAACTTGAAAAAGTACTCTCAAGAACATTTGCAAAGGCTATAGTAAATCAAAGTGAAGAATTATTCTATAACAACTGAAAACTCAGGTGCATATCGTGTAGTTGTTTGAGAATATATTCTTGTGGTCTTACATTGTAAACTGTTCCTAAATCTACAAAGGAATCAGTGTGGTGGGTGTTGAAATTCTAAGTTGTCTAAAGAGATAGCTTAGTGGGTAGAATAACTTCTACTTAGGCTTATCAAGCAATAGAGTTATTGCTTGATTGTGAGATTAAAAACTTTTTCTCACATTTGTGTAACTGGTTTTACTTTTGCTTACGAAGATTAGTGAAACAGTTGTGAAAATCTTATGAGACAGGTCATGGTTTTACTCCCTTAAGCAAGGAGGTTTCCACGTAAAATTGTTGTGTTGTTAAATTGCATTTACTTTCGGTTCATATTTGATTTTGTGTCAAGGGACCTGGTCTATTGACTGATAAGTGGACGCATAGATTCTAACAGTTTATCATATACAAATTACTAAAATTTCAAGATTGATTGCCAAAATAAATAAATAATAACTATGAAGTTTTAGAAAAAAATATATAATATTAAACTTTTAGAAATAAACATTTATTATTATTATTATTATTATTATTATTATTTAACAATTTGCACTTATATTTTTAAATTGTACTTAAAAATAGGAAATTTTAAATTTCAAATTAAAAAATGATCGTGGAAACTAACTAATATGCCATTCAAATTCACATTTGCTATATTTGCATAACAACGAGTTTGAATTGAATAATTATTTATAGGGCAACTTTCACTAGCAAGCAGATTTTTTTTATTTGTATGCTATAACAAAATTTGCATAATTGCGCTCCATAGCAAACATGTAACTATAATTCGCTATACATATACAATTGTATAATTCGCTGGCCTCGCTATACATATACAATTGTATGATTCGCTGGCATAAATTGTATAATTCGCTGGCCTATTTCGTTGCAATTGTATAATTCGCTAACCTATTTCACAGCAATTGTATAATGCGCAATTGTATGATTCGCTACCTATTTTGCTGCAATATTTGTATAAAATTTGCTTTGCATACAATTGAATCGAAGTAAAATGTTTGTATATTATATAATTATAAGTGTATAGGAAGAAGATATATGTTTTTCTCTCGCTACAAAAACTAAAAAACACAATTTATACACTTCTGTTGTGTAAAGCGAGAGAAAATTATATTTCACTGCAATTGTATAATTCGCAATTGTATAATTAGTTGACCTTTTCGCTGCAATATTTGTATAAAATTTGCATTTGTCTACAATTGAATTGAAGTAAAATATTTGTAAATTTTATAATTAATTGTATAGCACGAAGATATATGTTTTTGCATGTGTATATACAACTTTCTCTCGCTTTATACAAAACAAAAACACAATTTATACACTTCTCTGTTTAAAGCGAGAGAGGCGAGCAGAGGGAGAGTGGCGAGCGAGAATGGAAGAGTGGCGAGCGAGATTTTTGGCAGAGAGACGACTGACAAACTTTGGCAAACGTTTGCTATGGAACACAATTAAATCAAACCATAACTACTCCATTTATTTTTGGTTACTCAATGTAGTTGACAGGAATTTAAAATGCACATGCAATGAATAATTCTGAAAAGCTCTGACTTCTCTCTTACTTTTCTCTCTCTAAACAAATTAGCCATTTTGTTGTACCGTTGCACAGGTGACTTTCGGCCGTCGGGTGTATGTCCACCGCCATGGACCTCTCGGTCCTCCATGACCGTCGTAGACTAACCTGTCCTCAAGCTAAAGAGATCCCTTCCAAACTAGATCAATTTCCACCTCTTTCATCTAAGGTTTGGAACAAAGACTTGTCCCAATATCAACAAAAATTTGTTCCTTCAAACCAGATTATTCCTGGTCCCTTTGCGGTGAGCAACTGATGGAAATTCCAAAACCTACATATGCCAATCTTACAACCAATCGAATTTCCAGAAATTTAAGAATCAGACTACAACCAAAACCTCATGAAATCAAAAATGGAAAACCGGTGGGGTCCTTCTCTAAAGAGGAAAATGAGATGTTGGCTAAAACGTGTAAATGGACCATTATAGGAAACTTGGTCTCAAGAGCAGGAAGGAAACCCCTTTCAAGTTCTTCATAAAAAACTCAAGGCCACTATCAAAGCTCTTAGTGCATGATCTAGAATAGCTTATGGTGACTTCAATGAAGAACCCAAGAGACTAGAAAATATTATTAAAGACCTGGAAGAGAGATCCATCAACAATAATACCCAGAGAGCAGGATGAACCTTTCTAAGGCTAAGGCAGAATTCACTAGATTCTTGAAAATTCAGGAGAGAGTCCTAAACCAAAAGGCTAGGATTAAATGGCTTGAAGATGGTGATACTAACTTTGCTTTCTTTCACAGGGTAATCAAGGATAAAAGAAAAAGGCTTTCAATACACAAAATCAAAGATGAAGAGGGTAAATGGGTAGAAGGAACTACATAAGTCGCTGAGGCTGCAGTCAATTTTTTCACCAATCTGTTCAAAGCTGAGCTCACTGTGGAAGATATTAATATTTTTAATCTCATAGAGAGGGTTGTCATCTTTGAAGAAAACAACAACCTTAACAGCTTGCCAACCCTCCAAGAGATCAAAGACACGATTTTTTCAATTGACTCAGACAGTGCCCCTGGAGCAGATGGACTCAACGGAAAATTCTATCAATCAACATGGCAAATCATAGCAGCGGACCTTCATGCAGCCAACACTTCATTTTTGCAAGGTGCTATCATTCCAAAATTTTTCTCTCTCACTTGTATAGTGATGCTTCCTAAAGTTAATTCTCCTCAAGATTTTTATGAGATTAGGCCTATCAGTTTTTGTAATACTTCGTGCAAGATCATTGCTAAATTGATCAATAATAGGATTTCCAAAATTCTTTCGAATATAATTAGCCCCAACCAAAGTGGTTTTGTTAAAGGGAGAGCTATTACTGAAAATATTCTTCTTGCCCAAGAAATTGTCAATGATATCGGCAAATCTTATTATGGGGGGAATGTTGTTATTAAACTAGACATGTCTAAGGCCTACGATAGAGTCTCTTGGTCTTTCTTGTGCTTTATTTTGAGGAGGTTTGGTTTTGCTAAAAGTTGGATTGATCTTATTTACAGGTTCATCTCCAATAATTGGTACTCTTTTCTTGTGAATGGAAGTAGGCAAGGTTTTTTCAAATCAGGACGAGGTCTTAGAATAGGAGACCCCCTCTCCCCTAGTATCTTTGTTCTCTCGGCAGAATTACTTTCCAAGATGCTTAATTTTTTGTATAAAGTCCCTGCATTTAGAGGGTTCTCCATGCATCCATTTGGTCCTCAAATTAACCATCTCTCTTTTGTAGATGACACTATTATTTTCAGTAGCGGAAGAAAAGCCACTCTTCAAGCTATCCATACTACTCTGGAAAGCTATGAAAGAGTCTCTGGACAATCAATCAACAAGAACAAATGTTCATACACCATGGCTCCTAACACCCCCTTATCTCTATCAAAAGGGTTGGAAAAATTCTTCGTATGAGATACGAGCATCGTCCTGTAAAATATCTGGGATGCCCCATATATAATGGGAGAAAACTCCTCGAAATCTTCACTGACCCGATCTGCAAAATTACCAATAGAATTAAAGGGTGGAATCTGAAATTGCTGTCCAAGGGAGGAAGAGCGACTCCATTAGGCATGTACTACTTGACTTAAATGTTCATACTTTGGCAGCAGTTCATCCTCCTAAAGTCACTCTTGAGGTTATTGAGAGATATCTTACTCGGTTCTACTGGTCAGGTAATGAGAAAGATAAGAATTATCACTGGGTTTCTTGGGAAAATCTTAGTTACCCGTACAATGAGGGCGGATCAAATTTTAGAAAACTCGAAGACACTCGCAGGGCTTTCACGGCTAAACAATGGTGGAGATTCAGAACTACTGAATCTCTTTGGACTAATTTCTTGAAATCCAAATACTGTAGTGATGATCACCCTACCACTGTCCAGTGGAAACCAGGGTAGTCACATAGTTGACATGCAATGCTGAAAATTAGAGAAGAGATGGAACAAAACATTTTTTGGAAAATTAACCGAGGGAACTCTAGTTTTTGGTTTGATAAATGGAATGAACATGGTCCGTTATGTGAACTCTTGGAGAACACCCTCGTATACCGACATATTTCTATTAAGGATGTCTTTCAGCAGGGTCACTGGAACTGAAATGCCCTAACCCCCAACCCCTGAATCACATCAAACATATCATTATCAGTTTTAACATCAAATTGACAAATAATCTTGACGATAATCCTCTCTGGACCGCTGCTGGATCTGGGAAGTTCTCAGTATCTTCAGCTTGGAAGCTTTTGAGAAAGAGGAGACCTTTTGCTTTTATTGATGCAAAGATATGGCACAAACATGTACCATATAAAATGTCTTGTGTCACATGGAGGGCTATTCATAACAGAATGCCTACTGATGATAAGATAGTTGATAAGTTTAAAATAGTCATTGTTTCTAAATGTGTGTGTTGCGTTTCTACAGGTAGGAACCTTGGACTTGAATCGTCTGAACACCTTTTTTGCAAAGGCGATTACACACAACGAATCTGGAGCTCCATAATTGGTAGAATGGGCTTTATTAAAAGGAATGCAAATCTCAGAGAATTGCTTCAAAGATGTTGGAATTCCACATCCAAAAATTCAGTCGCTGAATATGTTTTAAGTATCATACCTCCAATCATTATCTGGGAATTATGGAGATCAAGGTGCTCTAGATATGAGGAAGAGAGACCATCCATCAAAAGATCTATTTCTTTGATATCCTTCAACATTTGCCACTCAATCAAAAAGGTTTTCTCTAACATTTACATTTCGAAGAATTGGGAAAGCCTACTTAAGCTCATGGAAATACAACTTGAAGACACTATATAAATGGACGAGACCCTCGCATCACTCCATGAAGTTGAATACTGATGGCTCTTGTATTGAAGAATCTAGTGGAGGAGGTGGAGTGGTGCGAGACTCAAATGGAAGTTGCATTATGGCCTTTATTCTTCCCCTGGGAAATGGAACCAACAATACTGCTGAAGCAAAAGCCTTTCTCTTTGGCCTGAAATGGTGTATTGCCAATGGACACATCTTTACAACAGTTGAAACTGATTCCCTCCTCCTCCTAAATAGTATACTCAATTTATGGTCTACTCCTTGGATGAGAGAAACGGTGGATGAAATTCGAGAGTTGATTCTCAGACACAACATTCAGATCAATCATTGCTTTAGAGAAGCAAAAAAGTGGCGGACAAACTTGCTTCTTATAGTCATCTAACCAACACCGCCATAGTTGTTACCGACACATCCGAGCTGCCAGCACATGTTAAGGGACTCCTCAACTTAGATAAATGGAAATTTCCATCCTTCAGGATTAAAAAAAGGAAGCCTTCCCAGATTTACTATGACCATCTCTTTTTGCTAGTTGCCACTTTTGTGCAACTTTTTTAACCATTGTTAGTGTAACTTTCAAGAAGGCAAGGTCTATCCCTCCTTCTCCAGTTGTAATTGTTTCTCAGTGGCAAAGATAGATATAAAATTTCAATTAAAAAATAAGTTTGCTATTATATAATATTATCTCTTTATATGATGAATTTGAAGAAAATAAAATAATTAAAAAATTTAAATATAAATAAGTTATTTACAGTTTTAAATTCTCAATTCAGAATTCAAATAATTTTATAAAAGAGTTTAAAATAATTAAAAATTAAAATATGATAACTTCCCCCCCAAAAAAAGGAAATTACACACCCTATATTTTAGAACCGTTTTAAAATTATTTGGTTTAGTTTTTAAAACTTCTTTAGCAACATATAATAGTTGACATAATTTTGTTTTTCATTTTTTTCTAAAACATTATATTTTTTATTTATAATAATAATAATATATATTAAATAATAATATATTAATTTAATCTAATTTTTTAAATTTTAGAAAATGGTCCAGAAACGGAATTTAGAATTATAAAAATAATGAAAAAAAAAACATTAAACTCCACCACGTGCACGGTAAATCTTTTTAAATTTGAATTGAGATCAGTTATTTTATTGCGACTCTTCCGATATATTTGCTCCATTGTTTTATATAAATATGTTAAAACTATAGAAAAAACACTTTTATGACATTTCAAATACCTTTCCATTACTACACAAACCTATAATCAATAAAAATCTATGTTGGCAACTTTTTTTTTATTCGTATTTATCTTAAATTAAATTTAAAAAAACATGAATTAAGAAAAAAAAACCTTGAATAACAAATTTTTAAAAAATATGAAATTAAAAGAATTAGGAAATTAAAAATAAAATCAAAATGATTGTGGATCAACAGCAAAACAAAAACTCATTCAAATTTCTTTTACATGAAGCCAACAAACTAGGAACTTTTAAATATAATATTAAACTATAATATTGTATTCATACAAAAAATAATAAAGAGGTGTAATGACAGTTAAATATTTTACAATTAGTGGGATTGCTTTAAAAATTATGTAAATGTTTTTGTATTTTAATTTTGTGTTTGAATGGAGTAATAGTTTCTAAATATAGGTATTCGATTAAAATGTGTTATTTTGTTTTAAAAAAATATATTTCTTTAAAATATAACTGTTTAAAACATTAAAAAATATCAAAACATATATTATATCGAAATATTTAATCACATTTAAAAGAAAATTCAAACACTTTTAACTATGTATTAACCATTAATATTTGTTTATACTTATTCAATTAATATTTGTTTGCTTATTAGTTTTCAAAGAAATCCCTTCATAAATTTTATCTAAATTAATACATTAAAGAAATATTTACATAAAGATAATTTCTTCAAAATCTATTATTGTATATGTATGTAAAGCAAATAATTAGGGAACAATTTACTTCATTATATATATATCAAAATAATGCTACACACTAAATATGTGTAAATAATAACTTTAATAATATATTAATATATTATTTGTGTTTAATGTGTCAGATTTGAATATTTATTTTTATTTTTGATATTAATATATTATTAAAGTTATTATTTACACATATTTAGTGTGTAGCATTACTTTGATAATATTATTTAATAATAAGTTAAATTTTGAAATGATCAATTGATTAATATTATAATTAGATTTATTAACTAACCGTGCAAGGCACGGGCACATATACTAGTTTTCTTAATAAGAGGTTAATGAAATTAGTGGATCCCCTTTTTAATATTTTTAATTTTTTTTCTTTTCACTTTGTTGTCTTCTTCAATACACATCTTCTATATTGAAACATTTCCTCTTCCATCTTCATCTCCATCTCTATCCACTATTTTCATTTCACTAGTCTTTTAGTTCCATAAAGTTCGATGCCAATGTCATTTTATTGACGTCGATTTCGCTCTGTATTATTGGTGTCGATTTGATATGAATTTAAGAAAGTGAAAAAAATATTTAAATTATGTGACCATAAATTAAAAATATGTTAAATACATTAAAATATTTTTAATTTTATGATATTTGACATTAAAATTTTTATGTCTAAACGTCTCTCCTTATTCCCAACCAATAATTGAGGCTCTTCAATTCTTCAATTGAAAAAGACATCTCTCCATTTCCAACTGCCAATTTAATTTCACCCAAAGTAACACAAAACAAAGGAAAAAGAAGTATGTACCAGTACAATTCTATTCTTCTCTTTGTGAAAAATAAAGTACAAAAAAAACTAGTTGCTCCTGCTACCTATTGATCAGGTAAATAGAGTACCATTATTTAATGTTGAGATAGACAGAATTTAACACAGACACTATTTATACAAATTGTAGAGTTCAATATCATATTGTATTGTGGTATATTGTATCGTACTATATTATTTTAATGAATATAATTTTGAATAGATTCTATTATTTTTCATCATTACATTATATTACATATTCATAATTTAAATGATAAATCTATAAAAAAAATGATTTAAGACAAAATGAGAATAGAATATTAAGGTAACTATGTGATCACACCCAATCGATTGTTACATAAAATTGATCTTTTTATTATTACCTAACGATGAATTTAAACTATACGACACAATAGAATTTAAGTAATAATCAAAACAAACATTGTATTTAAATCAACAATTCAATACAATACAACAATTAACAACCATCCAAATAAGGTATAAGTAACCAATTGTTTTATTTAATACCGTTAATGTGAATAATTGCATTTTAACTAATTTACCCTTTTTTTCTAATACAATTCTTTACTCAATTAATTGTATGTAGCCTGTAGGGATCGAGATGGAATGGTATGGTATGGTACAATATTTCATAAAATTCACTTAGACACTTCAACTTATCCGTATGCCGATTGAACACCTTATTTGTTCAAAAATCATTTCCATTAAACACAAAATACTGACATGGCAAAAAATGTGTGGTTCACTTTCTTTGAGAGCGTTAAGTTATTAAAAATAATATATTTTTTTTTTTCATTAAACTTTTACACCTAATTTAATTTTAAAAAAAATAATTAACAAAAAAAAGAAGAAGAAACATCCATCTTCTTCCCCAATATTGCTGCAACTATTCTTCCACCATTTTTCATAATCTTTTTACTTAGGCACACTACACACCACCACCTCCACCTCTCTCTTTCTCTCACCCTCTATCGTTCTTCTTCTGCTTTTCCTCCTTCTTTCTTATGTTAATTTAAGTTTCAAATATCTTGACAAAGTCCTATTAATTATGATGAAAAAAGATATGAATAGATTTTTTTTGCGCAAAAGCTTGTTATTATTATTTTTCAATTTTAACAAATCTTAATTAATGATTAAGAAAATAGTGTGATTGGAAGAAATATCATTTCCAATATTGAATTAGATTCAAGGAGAGGGGTAGGTGGGTTGATCGAAAGAAACACACATATAATTTCAAATTAAAAGGAAAAAACGTCAAAGTGAAAATGGCTATTCGAAACGTGATTCGATTTTGTGTTTTTTGTAAAAAATTGTGAAATTTAACGTTGGGGTTGGGTGGGGTGGTTCTGGGAAGAAGAAGAAGAAAAGGGAAGGTTGCTTTTTTTTTTTTAAAACATAGTTTTTATTTATTTTATTTTTTAATTTATTTTAACTGTGTTTTTCTGGATCCAATGCCAAATGTCTCTTTTTTTATTAGCTACTATGCCACGTCAACCGCGAGTGTATGACACACCATCTTTACTTTTAGTTGATTGTCAAAATATGTTCAATAGGTATTTTTTTTAACTAAAAAAGGTGTTCAATTGAAACAAGTCAAAGATAAGGTATCAAAATGAAATATGTAGACAACTTTAAATGGTTGTAGATGACTTAAGCCTAAAATAAATTTTGGTATTCGGTGGTTAAAGTATTATATCATTACCATACCACTTTGATTCGGTATGACTTGGCATTTTGAAGATCAATTTCGGTATTATAAGGTACGGTAAATCAATAACAATAGTTTGTTCAACTTCGATTAATATATACTCGTGTAATAGAGTATTATGACTTCAACAATTTTTTTTGAAAAAAAGTCTCAATTATATCATACTAATACATTGCACACGTAGCAATACATATTAAAAATAAAGTACAAACAACTCCTTTTATTAATCAATTATTTCAAAATACATGTAATCCATTAAGAGTAATCAAAGTCTCAGTTTCTAAACATTTAGTTTATACTAATATGATATTGCATATTTGTTGGTCTTTTAATCATTCATATATATATATATATTTGGTATGTTTATTTCTCAATACCAAATATCGTATCAAATCGCAAAAGAATTAAATATATATCATATCCCATACCAAATATCATAATATCAAATTCACGGTACTAAAAACATTATATGGTATGATAATTTGGTATATACCATACCATGCTGACCGCTAATTTTATATACAAACATGTAAAGCATTCATTTACAATAAATGTTTTTAATTCATTAAATATCTTTAGTTATTTTGAGAAACTTTATTTGTTTTAGAAAAAACTTTTATTTAAAAAAACAAATAACCAAAAGGTGGGTACGAATAGCTTTTTTTTTTTTTTAAAAAAATATGCATGGTTTTCTTGTTTAATTTTTCTAGTAATTGATAAGTAAACAAAGAATATTGATAAAACTAGCTTAAAAAACCCTATGTCACCACCAACCCCTCGCCACCATCAAAACCCAAAGGACCTTTCAGGTGTCAATGGCAACCACAACACCACCAAAGACATTGGTGGCCTTACAAGAACCACCAACAAGACAGAGCCTTGAGTGATTTAGGAGGTAGATGAGGTTGAACATATGATACATAATGAAAGCTTACAATATGCAATAATTGGATATTTTCATATGGATAACTGGACATTTACGATCTATCTACGTAGATTGATCCCAAAACAATGTAAGCTGAATGGTGAAAGCCATATAGGTTTTTTAAGAAACATGCAAATATTGATGAGGACATATCTAATTCCAAATTACGTGAATATACCATCAAACCCAACATTTTATGTAGCACATCAAAACTAGACATACCCCATGAGGACTTTGAAGTGGTAGCCACTATTTGACCCAGAGGAAAAAACTATAACGACAATCACATGGATCTCTTTTCCATCTTTGCCACCAATTATTTATGGGAGGAGTCAATATTCTCCTTAGCAGCAACTGTTGAAAAATCACTGTAGATAGATCTTGCTACAAAACTAGACCAAGCTGCACAAGAGTAAGAGTTAAAGTTGGAAGTAGGAGCTTCAAAGAGAATTCCCCAAAAGGATTAATAACAGGGAAATTACAGAAAAGTAGGTGAGGACTAAAGATGATCATGTACCCAAATATTACAAAAAATGTAGGATACAAGGTTATGAGGATTAACAATGCTATATCATTCATCTGGAGCTCTACCCTAATAATAACCAGGAGGAGAAATAGAGAAGGCTACTGAAAAAGTATAAAGAAAATAC
This sequence comes from Solanum pennellii, assembly GCF_001406875.1. Classification (NCBI taxonomy): domain Eukaryota; kingdom Viridiplantae; phylum Streptophyta; class Magnoliopsida; order Solanales; family Solanaceae; genus Solanum; species Solanum pennellii. The sequence goes on from NC_028640.1 coordinate 57,931,603, forward strand.
TCAACAGAAAGGCTATAAAGAAGACTATGGAAGATGACCAGTTCATAGAGAATAGGAAAAAGAAAAACAGGAAGGAATGGAAAAATGAAAGAAGAAAACCAAAAAAAAAAAAGGAATATGGTGTAAGAAATCAAAGGATCAAGCAAATGTAAATATAACGACGAATGAATTTGCTGTCTTGGCCGAACAACATTATGATATGAAAAAGGAGGAGGCAGAGAACACTCATAATAAGGTGAATACAGATAGTAAGAAAGGAGAGAATAAAAAGGAAGAAACAACATAAAGTTTGGTAGATGATACTATTAACAAAAATAGTGTAATGGGAGAGGAAGAGAGTAGTTTACAGATGGAGAAACCAACACCTCATGCAAGTTGAAGATTCCTAACTTGGAAAAGGGAGGGAAAGAAGTGGAGGATGAGGAATGTTCAAACACAAATAATGTGTCTGTGGGGGTGGACGTGGGGAGTTTCGCCGGCCAGAAGGCAGAAGTAATAAAGCTACTCCAAAAAAGATTTAGGACAAGAGGGACGATATACAAGAATTAGACAAAGATCATAAAGAAGAGAAAAGATACCCAAGAGGATTAAGACCTTGAAGAGAACATGCAGAGTGTAACAAAGAATTAATGGAGACTTTGTGAACCCCTTGTATATCATGTATATTTTAATAATGACAAACTACTCTCACTAACTAAGTCATACGTTGCAGAAAAGCCACACGGAGACCATGGCGATCTACATGGAATCACAATGAAATCAAGCTAAAAAGGAAAACGAGATTTGATAAAACAAAGATCAACCAAACACCGCTTGCACACAAATTAAATCACGATGAAAAAGGGAAGTGAATATTTGATCAATCAGATCAAACATCACAACTGCCAAATCAAGGGATACACAGAAGAAAGATTCAAACAAGCAAAAATTGAAAGACAAATCAAATACGGGACCAAATCAACCAGCTCACATTAAAGGAAAATCAAATCAAGAATCAAGATCAATCCAAGAATCAAGACCTTAATCAAAGGAAAGAATTGATTTGTCATGCACATATCTGATATGGAGATGACTCAGCAAATCAATAACAAGGCGAATCAAGGATGAGATCAAAGATCCTTGATTCAAACACCCTTGGGTTTCTGATAAGAGAAATCACTATATAAACCTCCTCAATCTTTACTGTGAAGTACGCATCTTCACTTGAACTTATTTGTAATATTCTTTTGTCTTTAATAAAGCTTTGTATATGATAGTGAACAATTGTAAAAGAAAAAGAAAAGGAAAGATTCTAAGAGTAGGTTATACGAGTAGAGGAAATGTCAAGTATAGAAGATCTGATTTGCATATCAGACAGGATCGAAAGTCTACCCATTTTGTAAACCAAGTTCGATCAAGCTCTTAAGGAAACCCTTGAAACCCAAGGGGACTGGACTAGGCACCACATCGGTGGTCCAAACCAGTATAGAAATTCTAGTGTTCATTTACTTTTTAGTATTTTACTTTGTCATAATTTGTTGAACTAACCAGTAGGGAAGTCGACTACTGCACTCAGGCAGTCGACTGAACAACTAATTTTAATTCACCCCCTTATTATCTTTCAATAGGTATCAAAGCAGGTCTTACATATTAAGTGTTTAACCGCACGTGAGCAAAGATCAAATGACAAACTAGCAAATCTCCAACGCTTTGCTTCAGGATGGACACTCATCACATCAACCACCTTACTTTAATGGCAACATTATTCTCATTAGAAGGACAGATTCAGAATCTTCGTCTCCTCTAATGACCATCAAGCATGGATAGTTATTAAGAAAGGCCCAAAGCCTATTCCTGGATTAACTGAAAAGGATGACACTGAGAAACCTTTTGATCTCGAATCATTTGATGTTACAGAGGAACAACAAGTGGTAATTCAAACTAATGCTAGAGCTATAAGTTTGCTATATTGTGCAGTGAGAGGAGCAGAATATGACAAGATATCAACATGCGATACTGCTAAAGAAATGTGGGACAAAGTAGAAGTAACTTATGAAGGAACTACCAAAGTAAAGGAGGCTAGAATCAGTTCACTTGTAAATGAATATGAGTTATTCAAAATGGTCGATGATGAAAATGTAGAATAAATATTTTCAAGATTTAGTAAAATTGTTTGTGAATTAAAATCACTTGGAATGGTCTACTCAAATTCTCTTCAAGTCAGCAAGTTGGTCAAAAGCCTTCCTAAGGCATGGGAAACCAAGGCCGCCATTCTAGAAGATGGAGGTCTACAAAATATGACATATGATGAGCTCCGAGGAAACCTAATTGCTTATGAACAAAATCATATAAACAAATACAATAAAGATGACTAAAAGAAAAATATGGCATTCACTGAGACATTTGAAGTAAATGAAGAAGCAAATGAAGACTAAGACGAAGGAATGACACTCATAACCCGTGGAGTAAGACAAATGCTTAGACAGAGAAGACAAAGACCTCAACAAAATTTTAAAACTAATGAGTTCAAAAGAAATGATGATCGTTGTTACTACTGCGGAGAACCAGGACACATTAAATAATATTGTTCAAAATGAAGAAGGAGAAGCATCGAAGAAATGAAGACCCAAAAATCCTTGGAGGATGGGAACATGGAGAAACCACTGATGAAGATTATGACAAAATGACAAATCTATGTTTCATGACACTGGTGAAACAAGCGAGGTAACACCTTTTAATTGCACTAATTGTCATGACTTACAAAACTCTTTGGATATGATGACCGATGAATTGCAGAAAGTCATCGATGAATACGATACACTTGCTCAAGTAAAGAAAGACTGGCAGACTCTTCTTGAAGCAAGTCAGATCGAAGTTTACTTACTGACATAATAACTAGAGGAAGTGAAAATGAAATTGAATAGCATCAGAAAATCTCCGAGTCAAAGTTCTGTCCACTCCAACAGAACAATGATACATAGAAAGAAATCTTTGAATTCCAGATCAAATAAAAATTCTTTAACTCAAGTTCTGTTAATTTCTCTTCAAAAATTACTTGCTATACTTGTGACAATGTCAGTCAAAAATCCTTTCAATGCAGAAAATTTCCCTATGGGAAATGGGTTTGGAGACCAAAAGCTGTCAGTCATCAAGGACCCAAAAATAATTGGGTTCCTAAAAGAAAGTAATCTCTCTGTTTTGCAGGAGCAATCAAGGAAAACCTACAAAAAATGAAATGTGGGTACTTGATAGTGGATGCTCCAGACATATGTGTGGAAAGAAATAAAACTTAAAACCATAAAAAAAAATAGATGGAGGATGTGTTAGATTGGAGATAACGCAAAAGAAGAAGTAACTGGGGTCGGAACAGTCTCATTAAGTTCATCGTGTGATCTGGTTGAAGTTTACTTAGTTGAAATACTCAAACATAATCTTCTCAGCATCAGTCAATTGTGTGATGCCGGTTTTCAAGCCACCTTCAATACAGCCAACTGCATCATTAAGCATAAAGAGAAAAATCTAAATCTTATCGGAGACCGAGTAAATAACATATATATTTAAACAATGTAAATTTTCAATCTCTCACTTGTCTTACTGCAGTTGTAAGCGATCCATGGCTATGGCACAGAAAACTTGGACACGCAAGCATGCATGTTCTCGAAAAAATGTCAAGGTCGAGCTAGTTGTCAGTTTACCAAAATTAAAATTTGAAAAAGATCACATTTGTGATGCTTGCCAGATGGGTAAGTAAACTCGCTCCGCGTTCAAAGGAAAAGATATTGTAAGTAATTCCAAACCCCTATAACTTTTGCATATGGACATATTCAGTCCGACCCGCACAGCCAACATTGGAGGTAAAAGATATACTTTCGTAATTGTCGACGACTTCTAAAGGTTATACATGGGTAATCTTCTTAACTCATAAAAATGAAGCCTTCACCAATTTTGATTCCTTCTGTAGAAAAGTTCAAAGAGAAGTAGGATATTTTATTAATACCATCCATAGTGATCACAGTGGCGAATTCAAAAATAAATCATTTGAAGATTTCTGCGCACAAAATGGCTACACTCATAACTTTTCATCACCACGATCTCCTCAACAAAATAGAGTGGTTGAACGAAAAAACAGATCACTGCAGGATACAACAAGGACCTTACTTCTTGATCACTTCTGGCAAAAGCCGTTAGTACTGCCTGTCATATTCAGAACAGATGTCTAATTAGGCCAATCCTAAAGAAAGCACCTTATGAATTATGAAGAGGAAAGAAGCCCAACATAAGCTATTTTCATCCTTTCGGCTGTAAGTGTTTTATTCACAATAATGGTAAGAACAATATCGGAAAATTTGATCCGAAAAGTGATGAAGAATTCAGGAAAATGAAGTTACTATTGATGCTGCTGCTGACCATCAAGCAGCTACGTCAAAAATTGCTCAGTCATTAGAAGATATCACAAGTGATCCTGTTGAACTAAACACTGGTGAGTCAACTATTTATGAAACCAGGTCGACTACACCGACTGACAAAACCAATATTCCCAGAGAATGGAGACATAATGCCAACTGTCCTAAGAACTACATACTGGAAAGCCTAATGACAAAATGCAGACAAGGTTATCTCTCAGAAAACAACCCTCTGTGGCCTTATATCTCAAATAGAGCCAAAGAAAATAAATGAAGCTATAGAGGATGAATCATGGGTAGAGGAAATGCAAGAAGAGCTTGACCAATTCGAAAGAAACCAAGTATGGACGCTCGTGGAAAGACCACAAAATTGCTCCATCATAGGAACAAAATGGGTTTTTCTAAACAAACTAGATGAAAATGGGAAGGTTGTCCGAAAAAAGGCTAGACTAGTCGCGCAAGGCTACTCTCTACAAGAAGGTATTGACTACGATGGAACTTTCCCTCCCGTAGCAAGGTTAGAATACATTCGAGTATTACTTGCGTATGCATATTTCAAATGTTTTAAACTCTTTCAAATGGATGTGAAAGGTGCATTTTTAATTGGTTTTATAAAAAAAAGAAGTTTTTTGTCAAAAAACCCCCTGGTATTGAAAATCCCTCTTGTACTGATTATGTTTATAAACTTTCAAAATCACTTTATGGCCTTAAACAGGCTCCAAAAGCTTGGTATGAAAGACTTAGCACTTTTCTACTCCAATATAATTTTCAAAGAGGAAAAATTGATACAACCCTTTTTATTCAAAGAACTGGCCTTTACATTCTTATTGTTCAGATTTATGTTGATGTATTTTTGGTAGTTCTAATCTCTCTCTATGTGAGAATTTTGTAAGTCTTATGAAAAGAGAATGTTAAATGAGTCTTATGGGAGAACTTACATTCTTCCTCGAACTACAAATTAAGCAGTCATCAACCAGAATTTTAATTAGTCAGTCCAAATATACGAAAGAAATCATAAAAAAGTTTGGACTAGAGAAAGGAAAAGCGTTTGGAACTCCAATGAGTCCCTCCACATGTCTTGAAACAGATGCACCAGGAAAAGATGTGGATGAAAAAAAGTATCGAGGAATGGTTGGATCTCTACTATATCTTATTGCAAGTCTATCTGACATAATGTTTAGTGCATGCAAATGTGCAAGGTTTCAAGTTTCTCCAAATGAATCACATCTCACTGCAGTAAAGTGAATCATCCGTTATTTGATAGGAAACACCAACATGGGTCTATGGTATCCACACTCCTCTCATTTTGATTTAATTGGTTACTCAGATGCTAATTTTGCAGGAGACAAAAAGGACAGAAAAAGAACTAGTGACACTTGTCAAAGTTTGGGACAATCTCTAATTTCTTGGCATAGCAAAAAGCAAACGTCTGTATCCCTCTCTACTAAAGAATCTGAATACCTTGTTGTAGGAAGCTGTGGCATGATACGCTCAAATTATACTTCCCTAAAGAAGTATAAGCAGTCGTATCAATAAAGAACCCAATTGTTAGGTTGGGGTCGATCCCATGAGGATATTGGTTTAGACTTAACTTTAGTCTACGATTACGTCTATTAGTCAAATCCTTTCCAAAAGCAGTTAATTAAAAGGGAGGGGGGGTTTCTGTGAAACAAACGTGTTCAATTATTTCTAAGTAAAGAAGTAGCAAGCTTAAAACTTTGATTTTTATCAAGTGATGAGAGAAACTAGGGTGTAAATGTTCCCCATAGGTTCATAACGCGACAATCCTAGCTATACAATTCTTTCTTAGTGTCTTGCATGCAAAGTGATAAGTTAGGTATCTCTAATTCCTTGGTCCGGAAACTAGATAATTTCACTCCGTACCTTGGTCCAGCTACTTGTGTTTGAATTACTAACCCTTACCTTTTACCTTACATTAAGCATCATATTCAATGTATGGCTAAGTTACTACTTCACACCAATTGAAAGTAGCCTATTAGAGAGTGTATACTAAATCTATGTTGATAATTCTTTTCCTATTAATTACCTAATTTGTCCGGCAAGTATAAATAGGGCAAGTTCTAATGGGAGCACTCGTTAAAAAGACTTCTAAACGAAAGAATCATCAATACATGAAGAACCTATTCTCGAATTGTTATCTAGCTAGTTTTACCTTGTTAATCACCCATGGTTCCCATAACCCTAGTTGTGGATTTATTTACCCATGCTTAGAAATAAACAATTCATGGTTGTTAAACAAGAATTCATGTACTTACTTTTACAAGTTTGAAGAAAATCCACAAATAACACTTGAATTAACGAAAATATCTTGAGAATCGATTCCGAAAACTTGAAGTAATTCCCAAAGTCAAAAGTTCAACTTCCAATAACAAGAGTATGAAAAATAATAAAAAGTCCAACCCCAAAAATGAGGTTTTTAACTCTATTTATAATAACACAGTCCTAAATTAAGGAGTTTAAAATAAGGAAATTCTTTCCAGAAACGCATCTTCAATTGACGACACCATTGACAGTCCGTCGACTACCTCCATCGTTCCATACTTAGCATCCTTGCATGGTCCGTTGATACACTTATGGTCCTTCGATGCCTCTGTAGTTCCAAACATAGGTTTTCTTCAACTTTGGATATTGGGACTAATCTCTGTTCGGATCGACGGTTGCCAGGACGGTCCGTCGATCAGTCGACGGACCGTCGATCAGTCGACGGACCGTCGATCAGTCGACGGACCGTCGATCCTTCCGTAGCCCAACACTTGGTTAGAATTCCCCTAGTTTCTTCCAGATGCTTGAGCCTTTAGTCAACGATCACCACCTACGGACCATCGATGGCTTCGTGGGTCACCTCTTCTGCACAATCTTCTGTATTTCTGTTTTGGAAGACTTTCCTGCAAAACACAGATAAAAACTATTAAAATTTCTACAAAAATTCCCTAGACACACACTAAACTTAAGGAAAAAGCATTGAAAGTACCGTTAAATCACGGTACATCAACACCCTCAACTTAAATTCGTTGTTTGTCCTCAAGCGACACACTATGACTCACCACAACGCCTTTGTACAAAAGTATCCGTATTTAAGCTTTCACAATCATATGGCTATCAATCCCGACTATTTTCATTATTTTTATGCATGATATCACTCTTAGGATCACTAGACTCATTCGTGTGGATCAGACCATGACACATACTCACCACACACCGACACCTCTTCTCTTATAGCTCTCACCAAGGTACCAACTTTCTAATATTGCAACTAGTGCCCTCACTTAAAAAAAACATCCTCCTTTTTCACACAGTGATTTCGAATTTGAGTATAAGGATCATTATTAAACATTCACTCTCAGAACAACTTCACACCTAATTGATACTCGCCGCCATAGGCTTGCCCTTATTTTCACTGCTTTAAGTTCACCATATTAGACTCTTAGGATCACGATAGGACTTTCTTGGCTTTTAATGTAGGCTCAGGGTCAGGTATGGTACATATAAATACATTTTAGTGACTTTTTGCCCTCCTTGACATTACGGCTAAGCGTCCTACCTCTTTCATTGTCTATTATGCCCTATTCTTCCTTTTCTTGTTTTCTTTGCCTTGTTTTCTCCTTTCTTTCTCCTTTTGTGCAACTGACTGTTCTCTTATTTTTTTTAAATTCTCCAATTGATTTCAACTTTGATTGATTCACTTCTCTTCTTCACTATTTCTTTTCTTTTTCCTTTCACATTAATTCTTTCAACCCCACTTTTCGAAACATTACTCATAATAACCACCCTCAACTCTTGGCTTTGCCATGAGACGAGGTACACAATACTAAGGTTGGGTCGGGGCCAAGATGATATTGGTTTTTGCATTAGCCACCCTCACTTATGCTTTTGGCCTAAATTGAGGTACACATGTCCAAGGAGGGACCAGGGCCAACACATTATACCCAGAAAACATGAGTTGGGCTAGAAAAGAAAGGTCCATTGTAAGTTCAAAATATTTGGATCAAAAAGGGATTAATTTCATTTGGTTTTCTTACATTTAGGCTAAATATTGGCTAATTTGAACCAAGACCTATGATCCTTTCCTAATTGTCTAACGCAGTTTACTTTTGAAGGACTAACCGGGCAAGTTCTAGCTAGGTAAAAACAGTGGACTATTCAAATTTCCTCACACTCTCTTAACACCTCATTACCCTACCAGATTATCAGACACCTAGTTCGAGTGTTAGATTGAGGGTCATTCAATGGTGTATCTTAATGTCATGCTTAGAGCTAATACATTCAACATTCACTATGCCTAATCATTCATGCATTCTCTTTAGAATGAGTTATCATTGTATTTAGCGATCATGATTTAGATTTCACATTCATACTTTGTACAAGATACTAAACATGTCGGTTCAACAGTAAAATAACCAGTCTCTTGGGGCAAAAGAACACAGGCAAGAAAACCCAAAGAGAGGATCGTGAGTTGGGCTACTCAGACTTCACCCTATCACTCACTTTCCATTTACCCCACCCCAACAAGAAAGCATGCAATTGTACCCAATGCATAAAAAAATATAAAACAAGGTGGTAGGTGAAGCAAACCTGAGGCGCTTAGCGCTGACAATCAGCAAGCTGGCGCGTCCGATTCCCCAGAACTCGCTCCATTAGTAGTAGGGACACCATCAGTAGTTTCCGCAGCAATGACAACACCCTCGGTGGTGATTCTCTTAACATCATCAAGACTGGATCTAGACGCCCCAGCAGCTAAATCACGAGCCCTCATATGCCGGGCCTCCTCATCTACCAAAGAAGCTCTCCTCGCGGCCTCCATCTTATTGCGATCCTTCTTCCAAGCCCAATACTCATTAGTGTCTCTGGATCTGTGCCTCTTGGAATGCTCACGTGGCGGTGGCGGTTGTGAGTGGTGGTATGGAAGAGTGCACTAAGCATCGTATCCTCAGCAAGCTCTGCAGGTATGGCCTCAGTCTCGGGTACCCGCACATCTAAAATGGAATCAACATCAACTCTCAGACTCACCACAACAGTCTGGAGAGTCGTCAAATAAATAATGGGGGCTAGCTGTGCGAGGAAAACTCAAAAGAATCGAGGACTGGTGGACTGCCTGAATCTTCCTCTATGTCTACAGGGAAATATTCTTCTCAACCCAATCCTCAGCCTCGGCAATGGACTTCTGAATCCAAGTCTAGATATGATGCAACAATGTGGTAATCGAAGCCTCTAGCTTCTGGACCGTAGCAATCGGGACCAGTTCTACGGAAGGTGTAGAACGGGAGGAACTCGATGTTTCACTAGTGCCCGAGGCAGACTCAATCGGGGTGGTAGTGTTAGGCTCTGAAGCAGCATGATCAGTCCCTTTGTCTTGATCTACCGTATCTGCGAGGTTCTCATCCAACGGTTGCACCTCTACTTGGGGCTCTCTATTTGGCGCCGCCTCATTGACCTCATCCCTGATGAGACCTATGTCCACTGTCCAGGTAGAAGTACGGAGAACATCTATGTGCTAAATGGTAACTTTATTTGCTCTTCACAACTCAAAAATCATATAAGGAAAAGGGTAAGTGGTCGAGGCCTTAAAAGCCCTCTCATGGATGACTGACAACAACAACCTCGGAAAATTAATCTCGAACCCAACGACCATATCAGAAACCAAGACCGCTCTATCCCACGTAAGTATGTTGTCTGCAGCTGTGGGGGATAGGCGGTGGCAGACTAAAAACCAGATGCACTTGGCTGCAAACTTGAGGTTGACCTTCTTGATAAGGCCTATGGGGTTCAGCACCTTAGTCTGCGCTCTCATGGTCTACTAATATGTGCTGGGAAATCCACCTCTTGGTGGTCTCTCTTAGAGTCTTGTCTCGTTAGAAATGGCCCTGCTCAATCACATCCCACATATAATCAAACTCGGGGGTGAGAGGAACCCTGTTGCCATCGGTATCTGTACCGTATAAGAAACGGAGAATGGTAGGCAAAGAGATATCTACCCGGCATCCAAGGACTCGAACATATGTAAGTGGTGCTTGCTTGGCGGGATTAGACATCCTATTCAAAGAAGCCGTGCGAGTCGCTACGTAAGAGACGTAGAACTCTCGCACCAACTCCTTATTGTAGTGTCCCACACTCCTAGCCATCCACTCTAACTGATGGCGGGTGAAGAGGTCACGTATATCAGGGACAGTGTGTAAACTCCATGTAAGAACCCGCCTCTCAATTCTCAGAGTCCGAGTCATGACAACCTTATCATTGAGCAGCTTGGCATCCCTGTATATCTAGTCCTGCCCCTCTACGCACCACCGGTTAGGCTGATCAACAACCGGTGAAGGATCCTCATATGGGGTTAACGGAGTCGACTATGAACTCTGGGCCTCATTAGACGAGGCAGGGTCGGCAGGTGCATCCGGAACAATGGCACTCTCTGAACCGGAATGGAGGAAGTTGCATCATTCGACCCTATAGAGTGGGCCGACTCAACATCGGAAGCCTCCTCAGAGATAGACGCTCCTTTAGAACCCAAGGAAGACCTAGAGGGTGTGCCGATCAATGTGCGCTCCTCATCATTCAGAGAGGTCGTGACTACGCCGGACGCCACCTTCTTGGGCGTGCCCTGAGTGGTCTTAGTAGCATGTGTCGATGTTTGGGTGCCTCACATGTATTCGGGATCACACTCATCTTCCAAGCAGCCAATCTCCATCCGGCATGAAGGTGCCACGGCCTTGGACCGTCCTCTAGAGTAGACTAAATTTGGTTCGGGGGCCATTGGTACATGCAAAGGAGAGTTATTAGATTCATTTTAGTCATCCTATACACATAAAAGAAGCAGAAACCAAATTTGGAACAAAAAGGTACAATGAAGTGCAGAACTGAACAACGGGCACTATCGACGGTCCGTCGATGAATGGATGGTCTGTCGATAGGGTCTGTTGGTGGACACTTAGCACATTTTAGAAGTTACAAGTCCACAATACTTGCAGTTAGAAATGACGGACGTGCAGAACGGCCCGTCGATGAAACGACGGCCGTAGTCCACTTCCATCGTTGTACACTTAGAAAAATTCAGAATGCAACAGAAATCAGGGTTTCAATTAGGAACGACGAACGTGCAGAATGGACCGTCGATCAATCGACGGACCATATTCCACTTCCGTTGTCCCAAAGTTCAACAAATATGAGGTGCAACTATTGACGGACCCCATCGACTGTCCGTCGATTGGCCGATGGTCCGTAGACGGGGTCTCACACTGTCGGTCAGAGACAGATTTTTGAGCAATACTTGGCAGCCCTCAAAGGAAAATTCCAAGCATATCAAGACACATCATGTTTAAATAGCAAAGAACCAATAATTTCATCATTCCTAGGGCTTTGATTATTCTAATTTCGATCCTAGATTCTAACAGACTATGAAGCCCTAAGTAGGAAAACCACAAATCACACAACATTCAGAGTTCATTTAGATAGTAGCACCCCCAACCCATTCACTTTCCATTATTCTAAGGGACAAGGTCCCAATTTTAACAAATTAATCATGCAATTTTGTCCCGAAGTCAAGACCCACATACAGTTTCATCATTTTCTCATGCAAATGAACGAGAATTCTTTGAGCGGATGAGAATGACATACATTTACACTGTAGTGGAGTGAATGTGGGGATGAACATTGTGATAACAACCACCGATCCCGCCTTTGAACACTGACCAGAAAAATGGAAGAGAGGGATGAGGAATTTGGGAGAGAAGGGTTTGGAAATTTTTGAGATTGTTGAAAAGATGAGGGAATGAGAGATCAAAGAGAAATTATGGTGGCTTAAATGTGTTAGTGAGTGTGGGAGTAAGGGAATAAGGGGAGGGAAATGGTTTAGGAGAATTTGAAAATATGGGGGTAACTGAAAGGCTATTTTAAAAATATATAGCCCGTCGGGTCGGGTCGGGTCATGGGTTCTGGGGAACTAACGATTCCCCATCGACGGACCGTAAGTCAATCGACGGTCCGTCGACTACTCCGTCGTCTGTTCTCTAACGTAGACAAAATTGAAAATCATACCTGGGATCCATGGACTCCATCGACGGTCCATCGATGGGACGAAGATCCGTCGATTGGTCCGTAGATCAGTGCACCAGACCAATTTCTGCAAATTTCCTTAGGTTTTGTCCCTGCACATTAAGCACCCAATAAGACATTCTTTTTGTATTTTCTAGACATCTTTTAGACACGGACCCTAGACTACTCTCTAGTAAACACTCTAAAAGAAATAAAGAAAATCCACACATGACATTAAGTAAAAACCGAAATAATGCAACTATTCCTATAAAGACAAGAAAAAACTAATGTTGGGTAGAGGATACCTATTGGGTTGCCTCCCAATCAGCGCTGGATTTAACGTCACGGCATGACGCACGACTCTTGATTACTCAGACTTTATCAAGATGGTATGCCTCAACCACTTCATTCGCATTTTCCGCGTGCCCGAGGTAGATTTTGATTCTTTGCCCATTGACATTGAACCTTGCACCCTCCTTGTTCTCCAACTTAACCGCACCATGAGGGAACACTTGAGTGATAAAGAATGGACCAGTCCATTTGGACTTGAGTTTGCCCGGAAACAAGCGCAACCTGGAGTTGAACAAAAGCACCAAATCCGCAACAGAAAATTCGTGCCTTTCAATCTTTTGGTCATGCTACTTCTTCATCTGTTCTTTGTAGAGGGCTGAACTTTCATATGCCTTCAAGCGAAACTTATCAAGCTCATTTAACCCATTTAATCTTCATTCCGCTGCTTCATTCCAATCCATCTTCAGTTTCTCATTGCCCACATGGTCTTATGCTCTAACTCAACCGACAAGTGACAAGCCTTCCCATATACAAGTTGGTATGGAGACATACCTATGGGAGTCTTGTATGATGTCCGGTAGGTCCAAAGAGAATCATCAAGCCTCCTTGACCAATCCGGTCTACTAGCATTCACTGTTTTCGTCAGAGTTTGCTTTATTTCTCTGTTTGACACCTCAACTTGCCCACTAGTCTGAGGATGGTAAGGAGTGGCTACATTGTGGCGAACCCCATATTTCTCCTACAACCCTTTGAACAACTTGTTGCAAAAGTGGGATCCCCATCACTAATAATGGCCCTAGGGGTGCCAAATCTGGAAATATGTTCTTTTTCAAGAACGCGATGACACTCTTCCCTTAATTGATTTCAAGTGCTATGACTTCCACCCATTTGGACACATAATCAACCGCCATAAGAATGTATTTCATCCCATGAGAACTCACAAAAGTGACCATAAAGTTAATGCCCCACACATCAAACAACTCAATTACAATAATGGAATTTAAAGGGAGCTCTTGCCTTCTAGAAATACCTCCATCTCTTTGGCACCTATCACATGCCTTGGCAAACTCATGAGCATATTGGTGGATGTTTACCCAATAGTATCCACATTTCAAGATTTTATGGGCAGTCCGGATACTACTATGAAGCCCACCCACAAATGAGGAGTGATATGCCTCCAAAACACTTAACATCTCAACTTTCGGCACAGAACGGACAATAAAACCATCAGCAAAACTCATATATAAATATGGCTCATCCCAAAAGAACTTTTTCACATCATGCATGAACTTTTTCCTTTGATGAAAGGACAAGTCCGATGGAAATATATTACTAGCCAAATAATTCGCAAAATCGGCAAACCATGGAATCAAGTTATGAGAAGCCGCCAAAACATGATCGTCAAGGAAAGTATCATCATTTTCAGCCTATTCACCTAACTCTCGCATAGCTTCATCCTCGATACAAGTGATCGACAACTTGATTTTTTTTCCCTTTTCTATCTTTCACTTCAAAGTCAAATTCTTGCAACAGTAATACCCACCTAATCAACCTTGGCTTCACATCCTTCTTTGCCATCTAATATGTCAAAGCAGAATGATCAGTATGCACTATGACTCTCGTGCCAAGCAAATGGAGCAAAATTTCTCGAACGCAAAAACCCCCGCAAGGAGCTCTTGCTCAGTCACAGTATAGTTCTTTTGAGCTTCATTAAGGGCCTTACTGGCATAATAAATGGGGTGAAGGATTTTATCCTTTTTTTGACCCAAAACTACACCAAGAGAAAGCCCACTAGCATCACACATCACCTCAAATAACTTACTCCAATCCGGGGAAATAATAATGGGTGCAGACACCAACTTCTCCTTCAACTCACTAAACGCCTTCAGACAAGATTCATCAAAATAAAATTTACACTCTTTCTCAAGTAACTTGCACAGAGGATGTGCAATTTTTGAAAATCCTTGATAAACCTCCGGTAGAAGCCCGCATGCCCAACAAAACTCCTCACACATTTTACAGAGATGAGTGGAGGAAGTCTATCTATCACCTCAACTTTGGCTCGATCAACCTCTGTACCATTCTCTGAGATGCGATGACCCAATACAATACGCTCTTTCATCATGAAGAGACATTTCTCCCAATTTAGCACAAGGTTACAATTTTCACACCTCTTGAGAACCTCGACCAAGTGACTCAAACAACGCTCAAAGGATTCACCAACCACTAAAAATAATCCATAAACACCTCAATAGTGTCTTCCACCATATCGGAGAATATCGACATCATACATCTCTAAAAAGTAGCCGGTGCATTACACAACCCAAAAGACATCCTCTTGATCCTCCGGTGTAATAGAGATTTGGTTGTAACCCAAATACCCATCAAGAAAACAATACAATCCCTTTCCTGCAAGCGTATCCAACATCTGATCCACGAAGGGAATCGGAAAATGGTCCTTCTCAGTCCATGCATTCAAAGTCCTATAATCCATACAAACTCTCCATCCGATCACCGGCCTCATTGGAACAAGCTCATTCTTCTCATTAGGGACCACAATCATTCCCCCCCCCCTTGGGCACACACTGAATAGGACAAACCCAACTACTATTGGCAATCGGATATATGACACCGGCAACCAAACATTTAATAATCTCTTTCTTCACTACCTCTTGCATAGGTGGATTTGATCATCTTTGATGCTCTATACTTAGATTATGATCGGGCATGAGTTGGATTTTCTGTGAACAAATACCGAGTGGAATCCCAATAATGTCCGCAATAGTCTAACCAATGGCTCGTTTGAACCTCTTCAACACCTCTACAAGACACTCCACTTTCTCCATATTCAAATTCGATGCAATGAAAACTGACAAAGTGTCACTTTTTCCCAAGAAAACATACCTCAAATGAGGTTGTAGAGTCTTAAGCTCCAATTTTGAGGCCTCCTCAATAGATGGTTTCGCGGGTGGAGACTCGCGATGCTTCATATCTAACTTCAACTTCTTTGATTTGAACAAAAAATCACCTCGATCAACTGCCGCAACCAATGACCCATACTCTTCAATACAATCACTCTCAAAGTTCATGATCACTGCCGCTAGTGCCTCAACACCAAGACGCTCTTCTATTTGTACCTCAGACGAACTCTCAACCCTGTAAGATATAGTAAATACCGATTGGAGCTCACCACTCTGCCTCATAGACCTACAAATTTTGAAAGTCGCTTCTTCATTGTTTAATCAAAACTTAATCTACCCTTTCTTTATGTCAACCAAGGCGCAACCGATAGCAAGGAACGACATCCCAAGAATAATAGGCACCTCAAAATTCATCTCATAGTGAAGAATCACAAAATTGGCCAGAAATATAAATGACTCTACCTTCACTAACACATCGTGGAGTATCCCAATAGTCCTCTTCACCGTTCGATCGGCCACCAGTAACCACATCGCAGTGGGCTTTGGGTCACCAAAATCCAACTTTTTGTAAATAGAGAGAGGCATGAGATTTATGCTTGCCCCAAGATCACATAATGTTTTAGCAAAATGTAACAACCCGATTGTACATGGAATAGTGAAAGCGCCCGAATCTTCTTTCTTTTACACAAGAGACCTTGTAGCAATAACACTACAATGTTGCATCCGATCATCATCCTCAAAACTAACCGATCTCTTCTTAGTGACCATATCTTTCATGAACTTGGAGTAACCGAGCATTTGTTCAAGAGATTCTATCAAAGGGACATTGATGGAAAGTTGTTTCAACATAATAATAAAACACCGATATTTACCATCCTCGGTCTTTTTCACCAACCTTTCCGGGAACGGTGGTTGTGGTCTAGGAATAGGAGTCACTTTTTGGGGTACATCTGCTTCTTTCCCAGATTTTTCTACAAACTCACCACTAACTTCCACTACCTCATCATCTCCTCTTATCTCATCTTCTACGCCAGACGGCATAGGTGGATCAATGGTTTGCTTACCACCTCGAGTAGTGACTGCCATAAAATGTCCATCATTTTTTGGATTTGGATAGTATTGCTAGGAAGAGTACCCGACTGGCGTGGGTTACAGTAGAAGACAATTGGTCTATTTGCGACTCAAGATATTTGATTGAGATTGCATGTGCATCCACCTTTTTCCCAATATTCGCTAAATCACCTCTCAACTCTTTGGCGTGCTCATCACTAGCATCAAACCTCCTTATCATCTTCTGCAACATATACTCAACTCACGCCATACTACCTCCACCATCCCTAGGAGAAACTTCCTGATGTTGAGGTGGAATATAAGGCCCACTCTGATCGTTTCTGTTATCATTGTTACCCCGATTGAAGTTGTTGTCGCGATTGTAGTGGCCATCCCAAACATAGTGATCCTCTCGATTGTAATTCCTATAGTTCCAACCTTGATTTCCTTGACCTTGGCGCCAATTCTCCTAATTGGAGCCTTGGGCGTTCGATCGAAAATCCCCCGTCTGCTCATTCACTGCATAAGAGTCTTCCTCATAGTAAAATTCATGTACCGACGGTGGTGGCTTAGTCAAATAATTCACCCATTCACTTTCTCTATACCCCCAGTGACATATTTCAATACCAACCCAAGCTTAGTCCTCATTTGAGGCATCTTTTCACGAATCTTATCTGCGGCCGGGTTATGTGTAGCTTTCACTGCGAAGGTGTTTCTCCTAGTGTCCTACTTCCTAGTACTCCAAGACTTGTTGTTTTGGGAGATTTTCTCCAACTTCTCTGCAATCTCTGCATAAGTGCACTCATTATAAGAACCACTCGCAATAGTATAGAGTACCGCCTTATTGTTATCATCTTTCCATCTATAGAAGAACTCTTTCAATGATTCATCATCAATGCGGTGGTTCATCTCACACATTAGAGGTCCCCAGCAGCGGTGCCGAAATTTTATACACTCAAATTAAACTTTCCTAAAGAAGTATAATCGATCATATCAAGTAAAGAACCCAATTTTAGGTTGGGGTCGATCCCATGAGGAAAATGGCTTAGACTTAACTTTAGTGTACGACTACGTCTATCGTCTATTTAGTCATGTCCTTTTTGAAAACAATTAATTAAAAGGGGGGGGGTCTATGAAACAAACGTGTTCAATTATTTATAAATGAACAAGTAGAAAGATTAAAACTTTGATTTTTATCAAATGATGAGAGAAACTAGGGTGTAAATGTTCCCCATAGGTTCATAACGTGGTAATCCTACCTATAACAATTCTTTCCTAGTGTCTTGAATGCAAAGTGATAAGTTAGGTATCTCTAATTGCTTGGTCCGGAAACAAGAGAATTTCACTCCGCACCTTGGTCTGGCTACGTTTGTTTGAATTACTAACCCGTACTTTTTACCTCACATTAAGCATCATATTCAATGTATGGCTAATTTACTACTTTGCACCAATTGAAACTAGCCTATTAGATAGTGTATACTAAATCTATGTTGATGATTCTTTTCCTATTAATTACCTCCTTGGTCCGGCAAGTAGAAATAGGGAAAATACTAACGCATGCACTCGTTAAAAAGACTTTTAAATGAAAGAATTATCAATACATGCAAGAACCTATTCTCGAATTGTTATCTACCTAGTTTTACCTTGTTAATCACCCATGGTTCCCACAACCCTAGTTGTGGATTTAGCTACCCATGCTTAGAAATACACAATTCATGGTTGTTAAACAAGAATTCATGTACTTACTTTGACAAGTTTTAAGAAAATCCAGAAATAACACTTGAATTAATTAAAATATCTCGAGAATCGATTCCGGAAACTTGAAGTAATTTCCAAAATCCAAAGTTCAACTTCCAATAACTAAATCCTAAATTATTATAACAAAGTCCTAAATTTAAAGGAGTTTAAAATAAGGAAAGCCTGTCCAGAAATGCATCTTCAATCAACGACACCACTGACGGTCCGTCGATGGAATGACGAACCATCGACTGCCTCCATCGATCCATACTTAGCATCTTTTTCAGCCTTCGTCCTTGCATCTTCTCTGATCCAATCGACAGACTAACAACACGGTCCGTCGATACACTTATGGTCCATCGATTTCTCTACCATTCCACACTTAGTTTTTCTTCAACTTCGGATATTGGGACTAATATCTAATCTAATCGACGATTTGCCAGGACGGTCCATCGATCAGTCGACGAACCGTTGATCCTTCTGTAGCCCCACACTTGGTCAGAATTCCTCGAGTTTCTTTCAGATGCTTGGCCCTCCAGTCGACAATCACCACCTACGGACCATTGATGGGACGACGAGCCGTCAATGGCTTCGTGGGTCACTTCTTCTGCACAATCTTGTGCATTTCGATTTTGGACGACTTTCCTGCAAAACATCGATAAAACCCATTAAAATTACTACAAAAAGTCCCTAGACACACACTAAACTTAAGGTAAAAGTATTAAAAGTACCGTGAAACCACGGTACATCATGGCACACAACTATGATGGATGATGCATTAATTATTCGATTATGATCTATCATTTGAAGGTGTTCCTATTTACTGCGATAATACTAGCGCTATCAGTCTCTCAAAATACATTGTGCATCACTCCAGAGCTAAACACATTGACATTAAACACCATTTTATTCGCGATCATGTTGAAAGTGGTGATTTTCTATTAGAATTTGTTGATTGTGAAAATGAACTAGCTGATATCTTCACAAAACCTTTACTTGAAAAAGATTATGTTTTCAACGTGAAAGTTTGGGTATCACTTCTTTTCCCTCTTAATTATGTTATGTATATTTACTTGCATTACTGATTTTTTTATTATTATATTATTAATATTGTACTTCCTTGTTTAGCATGTTTTGACAGGTTTTCTTCCTTTAACCGTCTCTTCACCCTTTTATGTCTCTTCGTCTTCCGTATTTTATGTTGCCTCTCTCCTCCATAAAACCCTCTCCCTTCTCTACCTCTTCTTCACTTCCACTTTCTTCTCTATTCTCTTTTTCTCCCTATCATGTTTAAGACCCGTTCAATGTCTTCTCTTAAAATCCCTTCCCCTAGCTCTTCTCTTCCTCCAAACGTTCTCTCTCTTTCCTTTTATTCGTCCGATGAACCACAATAATCCCCTCCCGTTTTTGCAAAGCGTAAGCCCTTTTCTCCAGTTCAAAGAAAGTGAAGAGGATCAAATGACTCTCTCTTTTGATGACATGTATCGATTCTGGGGAGGAGATCACAAGAACAGGTATGAACGATTCAAAAATCGTCCTATTGAGTCTGGACGTATGGTAAATCTTAGTCAACTAGATGACTCAAACTGTCTGGTAAGCCCCTTTCTTAAAGCTCAGAAACTATCATTATTTTTTACTCTATGTGGTATTGAGGTTTTTTGAAGAAGCTGTTAGACTGTTCTACGCTAATCTTTGTCTCTCTAAAGACAGTGGAGAGTTAGAAACCCTAGTCTTGGGTAATCGTCTGGTTATCAATGAACCATTGTTTGCAGATGTCTTTGGTACAAAATTTTTTGGTGTTATTCCTTTACATAAATGGTTCTTGGCCTACTGCTTTTGAAGTAACTCTGGAAGAGGCTAAGTCCATTGTGGCTGAACCAGAATCCAAACCATCCAACTTTGGTCCTTTAGATCTCTGTTTTGAAAATCGCATTCTGGCTCATATCATTGCAACTACTTTACTGCCCAGGAAGGGATCTCTAAGTGAAATCTCGTGTAGAGATGTATTTGTGCTTTAGTGATTGCTAAAAAATTATAGAATCAACTGGGCGCAATGGTTTAAGGAGTATACATGAGGAAGTTATTCCGCAGCAAGTTTGCCATATGGACTGCTCATATCGCGAATAATTGTAGATCGCCTCATCGATCTATCTCTAAATAAACTCATTGTCATAAACTCTACCTATGACTCCCGGACTTTTTCAAGTATGGGATATGTCGAGATAGGAAATAAATGGGTAAAGAAGGATTTTGTCCATGAAAGGGTGGAAGCAGCAAAAACAACAAAGATCTCTGTAAACTCTGAAACTCTTTTACTCAAGGATGCCAAGGAACTCAAAACTCGTCTCGTGGCAGTGGAGCGTGGACTAGAGACACTCCCTGATGCAGTTGAAAAGGTTTTTCGCCTTTAAAAGGAGACCAACACGGATGGAGGTAAGCTTCGTATTTCAATGATAGGTATAAAGAAGAAAGGTATTGCCACGTCAACGGACTTATCCAACAAGTCGAACGACTTAAAGGGAGAGTCGACTCCTCTAAAAATGAACTGTCCATCTCTCTTTAGAATTCCTACTCCAGTCTATCCAGGAATGTGGTACAGGGCTGATGTGTACTTGCTCCTTTTACTTTCACTTTTGGACATCTTTTATGTAGGCATATGTCCATGTTTTATTTTGGACTGTGTATTGAAGGCCTTCGACCTTCCTACTGCTTCTAGCTATATCTAATCATTTATGATTGCCTTTATTAACTTTTTGATTATGTTAAAGGGGAGAATATATTATTACTGTCTAAATAGGCACTCAATTCAGGAGGAGCTATATCTAAATATGCATTATTTAGGGGGAGATTGTTAACCCCTTGTATATAATGCATATTTTAATAATGAAAAACTACTCTCACTAACTAAGTCATACATCGCAGAAAAGCCACACGATGGAGACCATGACGACATGCAAGGAATCACAATAGAATCACGCTAAAAAGGAAAACGAGATTTGATCAAACAAAGATCAACCAAACACATCTTGCACACAAATCAAATCACGATGAAAAAGGGAAGTGAATATTTGATCAATTAGATCAAACATCACAACTGGCAATTCAAGGGATACACACAAGAAAGATTCAAACAAGCAAAAATTGAAAGACAAATCAAATACGGACCAAATTAACCAGCTCATATTAAAGGAAGATCAAATCAAGAATCAAGATCAAGCCAAGACTCAATACCTTAGTCAAAGGAAAGAATTGATTTGTCATGCACATATCTAATATGGACATGACTCAGCAAATCAATCACAAGGCGAATCAAGGATAAGATCAAAGATCCTTGATTCAAACACTCTTGGGTTTCTGATAAGAGCAGTCACTATATAAACCTCCTCAACCTTTAGTGTGAAGTATGCATATTCACTTAAACTTATTTGTAATCTTTTTTGTCTTTGATAAAGCTTTGTACACGAGAGTGAACAATTGGAAAAGAAAAAGGAAGTTCCAAGTATAGAAGATCTGATTAGCACATCAGAGAGGATTGAAAGTCTACCCATTATGTAAACCAAGTTCGATCAAGCTCTTAAGGAAACCGTTAAAATCCAAGGGGACTGGACTAAGCATCACATAGGTGATCCGAACTAGTATAAAACTTCCGGTGTTCATTAATTATTTAGTATTTTACTTTGTCCTAATTTACTGAACTAACCTGCAGGGAAGTCGACTACTGCACTCAGGTAGTCGACTGAACAACTAATTTTAATTCACCCCCTCCTCCCCACCCCTCTTATCTTTCAATTATCACCCAGATAAATTGATAATATGAAGAGTGGAAAGAAAACAATCCTTTTCAAGTCAGAACAAGGAGTGGTAAATATAAGTCATACAATAATCATCAATGATGGGATAAATTATCTTCTGAAATATTAGGTCTGTTAAAATCTTTTGACATGCTAATAGACCTAAATAGAAGACATTAATACTTATTTATAGCTCTTATATATTCTTTCATGGCCCAGGGGAGTTAAAATAGTACAAAATTAAACTGGAATTCACACTTAATTTATATAAGTGTTCATAGCAGATATGACTATTTTGAGATGAGGGATGGACTGCTGAAATAGTGAAGACTCTATAGAACAAGTGACAATGAGGGTAAAATGTACTAATGTGGAGTTTTTACTCATTATAGTGTGAATGAAAGTCTTCAAGAGATGGAGGAGATGACAAAATGTCAAAAACCTTCGCTTGTAGGAGGGAATTTTAATTTTATACCCATTAAAATAGAAGACACAAGGGGGATTACCTTTCCTATAGCTAGAAGAAATGAACTTTGTACAATGCATCAATAATTGTGGTCAAGTAGAAACAAAATACCCCGGAAATAATTTTACATGGTGGACTGGAATAATACAATATCATTGTGTTTTTAAGAGACTAGATAAAGTGATATAAAACTAAGAGTTTATGAACTTATATCGTCATATGAGGTTCATCACTTAGTTAGAAGAAGGTCAAATCATGCGCCTTTGCACTTGATTTGTGATACAAAGGAAGAACAAGTGGTGAAGCCCTTTAAATTCCTATTTTTTTGGACAAAACAACACCAATTTAAGACACTGATTGAGGAAAATTGGAAGGTAAACTTTGTGGGGGAGCCCTTTTCTACTTTTCAAGAAAAAAGTAAAGAAAATTAAAGGGTTCTAGCAAAGTGAAGTAAAGAAGCCTTTGGTGACATTTTTTGACAAATCGCCACGCTAGAAGATCCTATAAAATCCAAAGAAGTTTAGTTAGAAATCAAACCTTCAGTAGAGAATAAGATGGACCTTAAAAATATAGGGGCAAATTAAAAAAGTAATGGCACACTAAAAAGCAATTTTGGAAGCAAAAAGTGTGAATGAGGTGGTTCACTGAGTGATGGGGACATAAACACAAATTCTTCCGCTCATATGTGAATGGGGGAGGAAAAAATTGAGAATCCTTCAAATTCAGACCCCAAGGCGATATAGTAATACTACAGAGAATATATGGGCGGAAGGTGGTTTTCTTTGAGAATCAATTTAAGGTAGACATCAACAATGGAGACTATGGTATGCTAACTATAATACCTAAATTGATCACACCTGATCATAATGAAGAGACGATATACTTATCTAACTATGAGGAAATGAAGATCTGGTATTTGAGCTAAATAAACATAGTATAAGCTACTCAGATGGTTTTTCGGGTCTTCTTTTCTAGGAATTTTGGGGTACTATAAAAGATGATGTTACTGAGATGGTTAGGACTTTATTGTGGAAAACAACTTACTACATTCATTACCCACATCGACTTGGGTCCTTATCCCAAAAAAAAGACAAGATAAAAAGCTTTGTGGACGTAAGACTAATTTGTTTGAGCATTTTTATGAATAAGGTAATATCCATATTGGTGCATGATAGAATGAAAATTTGTTACCACTTATAATATCAAAGAACCATTTTGTAAAAGGGAGACTTATAACAGAAAACGTTTTATTGGCCTAAGAAATTATCCAAGATACCAATAAAAAGTAAAGATAATAATGTGATTGTAAAATTAGACATGGCAAAAATGTATGATAGAGTGTCTTGATTTTTTCTGGTAAAGGAACTGAGAAACTAATAGATCATTATTGATAGGGTTTGGAGGCTAATATCAAATAACTAGTACTCGGTACTAGTTAATGGGATATCACATGGCTTCTTTACCTCAATTAGAAGTCCTAAACAAGGGAATCCTATATCATCAATACTATTTATTATTGTGACTGATGTACTAGCAAGAGGGATGAACAAGCTACATGAAAATAGGATGTATAGAGGCTATGGTATGCCAAAATAGACTCCAAAAGATCACCCATATTTCATGTGCAGATGATACCATTATGTATGGATTTGCATAGATACATAATAATAAAAATGATGTGGGTGTTAAAAAATGAAGACGTTTTTGGTCAATTAATAAACAAAGAGAAAAAAATCTTTTATTTGCATGAGGATTCATTTCATGACCCTGGCTATCATGATTGTCACCACACTAACCTTCCGGTGGGATAATCATTACTAAAACCCAATTAAACAATTTAAAGTCATGGAAAAATGTTTAAGTAACTAAAAATTGAAGTTTCTATAAACTTCCAAAAGATCAATGCCGAAAAGATAACCTAGAACCTGAAAGTCAACGTAACATCTAATAATGAACCAAAAGTTTAAAGGAAAATTGGTACAACCCAAGCTAAACATAAGAAGTTTAAGAACTAGTTTAAGCCCGAAATGTGAACATAAACATTAAGAGAACTCAAGGCAGCCCGAAAATAATGACTCACCCTTAAATTCTATCAGTGATCACTGGTCTTATAAGCGAGTTTTGTCAATAGCCGCCGAAAGATGCCTTGTACTCAACAAAACTTAGAGCTAGTGCAGTATCAGTACACAACCATAATGTATTGATAAGATCACACGACTATCCCACTAAGTGCAACATACATTAGTAAATACAATAATATAATATCATGCATACTCCGAACATATATAATATCATTATCATTTATGAATAACATACAATTTCACATTTCTCAAGATACAAAATCATATCAAATCATTAGTCCTCTCATGGAAC
This sequence comes from Solanum pennellii, assembly GCF_001406875.1. Classification (NCBI taxonomy): domain Eukaryota; kingdom Viridiplantae; phylum Streptophyta; class Magnoliopsida; order Solanales; family Solanaceae; genus Solanum; species Solanum pennellii. The sequence continues at coordinate 57,956,657 of NC_028640.1, forward strand.
TCAAATCCAAACTGTTAGCATACTGGAACGTGGTACCCGATGTAATATTTATGCCAGTACATGGAAACCGATCTCATATTTATGTCGAAACGTGGAGACCAATCCAAGTTAGTGTATTGAAATGCAACACCCGATTCATTCGATATGCCACAATCACAATCACAAGTATATTCTCCAAATCGTACAATCAAGTCATGATTCACGATATTCATCATTCGTTTATCTCATTTATAACAAGTGTGATCAATAATGCAACAACATGCATACATGTATAATAATGAACAAAGAACAAACAAACATCACACAAACATAGAATCACAATCATTACCTACAATCAACGACACTCAGAAACTACCCGTTCACGCTAAGATTGATTCCGAGAGTTTTACTTGCCTGAATTCAATTTCTTAATGTCATACGGGTTTCTTAACATCTTATTTATCTACTCATGTGATCAGATTCATAATCAAATCACTCAAATGTTACCAGATTTTTCTAGACTTTAATGACTCTGATTTTATCCAAATGTGGACTAGGTTGAAAAAATCCAAGTTACTACAAAAAAGCTTTTTGACCCAATTTTTTTCCCATTGACTTTTCTATAACCACGGAACTCAGTCATTACAATTCACCATGTCATTAGGCATCAAAATTAGGAAGTTCACGGGAATTGAAACGGGTTCTTTCCCAATTAATTTTCTAGAATGTTTGTTTTATTATGGGAAGAAGTGTCAAACACACCATGAAGAAATTTTGAGAAAGATTACAAAGAGATTGATGAGTTAACAGAATAAGCTCTTATCATATGGAGGAAGATATGTGTTGATAACTCATGTCCTACTGTCAATGTCAATATGTTGTTGCCATCCATTATTTTGATGAAGGTTGTAATAAATTAAATACATCAATTGTTTGTAAAAAAGGGAAGCATTGGGTTGCATGAGGGGAATTATGCTATCGTAAAACTGAAGGTAGCATGGGACTCAGGTCATTACATGAGGTAACGAAAACATTATTTATAAGTTATAGTGGAGGTTTAGTGCATCAACATATTCTTTATGGGAACCATCATGTGAAATAAATACTATAAAAAAACACCATCAGGTAATTGCAGGGACTAAAAGGTATTTCACGTGTATGGAGAAAGATGGTAGAAGTCAGACAAGAAGTAGAGAACAGGAGATATTAAAGTAGGAAATTCCAATTTGTGATTTGATAATTGGACTAATAAAGACACTTTATATCATATTGAGGAAGAGAAAGACTTGGAGGTAAAAAGATGCATTAGAAATGGAGAATGCGGCAAAGAAAAATTACTCTATCTGTATATATATCTAACAACTCCACTCGCCTTAAAGCTACGAGGATTTTTTGTTACTTGAGCAGGAATTTGTGTGGCAGGAGAGAAATTACACCATGTGATAAAAATATGGTAGGATGAACAAGCTCCAATAAAGTTATATAAGGTCATTCAACCGTTATTGATGTGAGAATTATGAAAGAGATGAAACAATAGAATACATGTAAAAGAAGTTGGATATGATCTGTGTGACGGACTTAGAATTTTGTTCAAGTGGGTTCAAGTTACAAATATTCATGGCGACTGCCAATAATAATAATTATCAATTTTTAGAATTATATCCTTAACAAGTTATTTTGAGATGACATTCCTAACAAAAAATATACACTATTAAATTTTTATCTACTTACAATAAAATTATCCACATATTTTCAATTTAACAAGCTACTTATCACTCTTATATATAAGACTAAAACTATGAAAATTTTGAAAACCATAAATAAATCAAACTTAGTAAAATAATAAACAAATAAAAATGTACTATCCTAACTTTCGTGTATACCAAGTAAAAAGGAAAATAAATACATAATTTTGTGTACTATAAAAAATAAAACTAAGTACTGCTCCTCCGTTTCATAATAGTTGTTCATATTAGTTGTCTCATATTAGTTGTCCACCTTAATAAATCAAGAAAGCATTTATCAAAATTTTCATATATTATCCTTGTAATTAATTCTTTTTTAAAGTGTTCACATTTATTTGTAAAATTCGCAAGAAATTTTTAAGGGGTGAATTAGTAAAATTATTTTCTTCTTAATGATTTCTTAATCTACATGTACAAAAGAAAATGATAAAATCATATGAATCATAGAAAATATTTAAAAGTATAAACATATTTTATTAATTACTAACAATATTAAATAATTCTCAAATACAATCAGAAAAATAAAAATTGTTGGGTTTCAGAAAAATGTGAATGGGAAAAGAGAAGAGAAAAATGGTAAAGTGAGGGAACAAATTTTGGAGGAAAAATAAAAAGTCATTTGCAAAGTGCAAATGAAAAATTATTTTTCCCATATTGGTAGAAGAAAGAAAATTATTGCCCTTATATTAGGAAACACTTCCTTTACTTCTTAAAGGGTTAAGAAGATGGCGCCCCCATGTTCTCATCGTCGCTTGCTCGGCTTTGGCTTTGTCTTTGGATTTAGAAGATATTCCATTTTGACTCAAAACAATGGCCCCTATATTCATACACTGTGATAGTCAAACTGCAATTTTAGGGCTGGAAGCGTTATGTATAACGGGAAGTCTTGTCACATAATATGAAGACATAACTCTGTTAGAGAGTTACTCTCTAGTGGAATTATCATAATTGACTATGTAAAGTCAAAGGATAATGTGTCGAATCCACTTATAAAAGATCTAACTAGAGAGGGAGTTGAGAAATCATCGATGGATAAACAAAGTCATTTATAACGGTTCAACATTGTCAAAACTTATTTTATGGTCCATTCTCATGATAAGACAATATTAGTAAGCAGGATAAATCATAAGGACTTTTTAATGGTTTGTAAATTTGATACAGGGAATATCAAATAGTGTATTTAGGGGATAACACATTTATAAACCACATATGTGAGTGTGAATTGTAAGTCGCTTCAAGGAGAATATGATAAGGCCAGTTATCTAGGAATTTACTAGCCGAGATGTGTTCATGGCTGACACGAACAAAACAATGAGAACTAAGAACAGTTCAAGGTTTGATTTTGTGACTTATGATGTTCAGGTATACACCAAAGCTCGATGGTTCAGAGATATAAAATCTACCGATTGACCGAGTATATCCAATATATGTTCACTACGGAAAGTTTAAAGGGAAACCTACTTATCCAGACGAAATTAACCCTTAATTACAAGATACAGAAGTTTTTCATGCATATGTTTTCACATATTCATTCCCCATTCATGTGGGGGATTGTTGGGTTTTAGTAAAATGTGAATGGGAAAAGAGAAGAGAAAAATAGAAGTGAAGAAACCAATTATGGAGGGAAAATGAAAAGTCATTTGCAAAGTGCAAATGAAAAGTCCTTTCTCCCATATTGGTAGAAGAAAGGAAATTGTTGTTCTTATATTAGGAAACACTTTTTTTACTTCTTAAAGGGTTAAGAAGAAGGTGCCCCTCGCGCCGTCGTCACTCGCTTGCTCGCTCGGCCTCGGCTTCAACTTCAGAAATGAATTTGGATTTGGATTTAGCAAATGATGTGACTGATTGATAAATTTATTGGACAAAACTTATTTAATCAATCTTGTTAATTGAATAAATCCTATTAATCGATTTCTTATCTCTTATAAATTCAATCAGAATGTTAGTTGTATAAAAAAATTAATTTTAGCGGAATGATTTTTTTTTAAATTCGCGTGCAATGGTAATAATGATCTGAAGGGACCTATTCCTTCTGAAAACTCGTTATTTTTCCCAAAAGATCTAACTTTCCTGAAAAAATGAGTATGAACAGATTTGTCTAAACAGACACGTTTCTTGCTGAATATGGCTTTAAACAGGAGGTCTTTTTCGTTTTTTCAAAACATTGAAAAAAATTCCCTCTCAGCATACATTTTCTCTCAAAAACAAAATTTGATCTACTGAGTCTAAGTGTACTCTTTTTAATGTTCTTGTGTTCGCTGAAATTATTGAAGATTTAGGTACCACTACTTCTTTAACAGGTTAATCCATTTTATCTTAGGGAAAATCAATCTGCAACCTCGGGTATAGTGAGGGGATTAAATTTCTTAAGGAAACACAGTGATTTCTGTGGACTCGGATTAAAAGTTTTCTGTTTCTGTAATTTTTGACTAACCTTAATACTGGTGATAACAAAACTTAACTAATAAATTCAGAATATTAATGTTCTTATTTTACATGAACTAGAAGGAGGTTTGAACTTAGCTTCACGAGGTGAAAATAAATCCATTCACCACTTATCCTCACCATTCATTGTGTGAAAAATTGGTTCATTTTGTTTATATAGACAAATTTACAACTAATTCATATATGTAAATACAAAAAAAATCGAATAAATGGGTTCAATTGAACCCACTTGAACCACTATGGATCCGCCCCTGGATATGACTATGTAGTTTAACATATCATGACTAATATACATCAATTGGTTAAGATAAATATCGATGGATTGAGATACCTAAGGAGTGGGAAAGAATAATAAGCAAGATAAAGAAATATAAACCACAAATTCATTGTTTGGCAGTACGATGTGAATTACCGGAGCAATGGTGGATAAAGTGCAATACAGACTGAGCTAGCAGGGGAAATCCTAGGGAGAGCTCATATGCATTTTGCACCAGAAAAAGTGATAGGGATCTCGTATATGCAGAGTTAAGATGCATGGAGATCACTAAACTAATTGAATATGAACTCTTGAAATTGATTCACTCAGTTTAAGAAATATTATTCTAGGGAAATGAAGGATCCTTTGGTAGCTCACAGAATGGACATAGGAAGTAAGGCATTATAGAAGTGATTCAAATTGTATAATTAAACATGCGTACAAAAAGGCAAATTAGGTTGTAAATAAGCTAGCTAATGTTACATTGGAACAATAGTCCCAATATATGTGAGAGATTTTATACATCTATCCAACAAATGCAGAAAGCTAATAAATGTTGACAAAACACAAATCACCATATTGAGAATCAAAGCTAGAAACATAAACAACAAGGCTTCATAGACGTGAGAATAGTTAAGCTACCTAGCGTATGCTATGCCAGCTTACAAAAAAGGTCACTAACAAAAGCCGAGGTCCAGCGTGTCAGATATAGTCTTAGTTTCAAGTTCTGAAAGAGAAGATTAATGAGACTTCATCGTATTAGTTGGTTGTAAGTAGTTAAAAGGTTGTTAGAATGATTAAGGGTGTTATAGTCTTTTCTATTAAAAGTTGTTATAACTAACTCTTCCAAGAGTTACTTACAGATACAACTATAAAATACATGTTTCTATCATTGTACAAGTTATCCCTTTGAGATCATAAATGAATTTCTTCTTCTTTCTCTTCCAATAGTCTTCGTAGATTGTGTATACGTTCATGTTATCATATCCATACACAGTGACAATTTGTGGTTTGAAATTTAGGTTGAAGAATGAGAGATTTCTTTGTCGATTCACAGATTCAACATATTCTTAGTTTCTCTATATATTGGAGTTCACAATTGTTGTTAACCGAGTTTAATTTGTATTCTGCAATAAGTTTTTTCTTTGATTACTAAGTCTCAAGATCGAGTAGTTGAAGAACTAGATCGAGGTAACAACAAATGGAGAAATTGATAGTTTCTTTGCTTTTCCTTATAATGCAATCTCATCATCTCAAGGTAAGGACTACAATCATTCCCTGTTTCTCAGTCCTACTGATGTGAGTGGGGGTTAGTCTTATCTCTTTTCAATTACTTGGCATTAAGAACTATACATTGTGGATTCGATCTATTACACTAGCACTATTGCGAAGAAACAAGATAGGATTGGTGGATGGATCTTGTTGGAAGGAAGTGTATGGTGAAGAAATGTGGGGGCAATAGGAGAGGGTAAATGCCATTGTATTTTCTTGGTTGATGAACTGAGTATCTAAGAGTCTTAGTGGGGTTGATTTTGCTTCGAGTGCTTTGTAAGTTTGGAATGACTTGAAAGAGAGATTTGATAGAGTAGATGACTCTAGAACATACAGTCTTCACAATGACATTGTAACATTGCAACAAGGTACTAATTCAATTTCTTAGTACATACAACAATTAAAAATTTGTGGGATGAGTCTGAACTTTTAGTGCATGCACCTTTTTGCAACTGTGATAAATCGAAAGGATTTGTATCTCACATGAATTTGCAAAAGTTGTACCAGTTTCTGATGGGGTTAAATTATTCTTATCAACAGGACAAAAGTCAGTTTCTGATGTTGAACACTCTACATACTATTAATCATGATTATGATATGATAGTGGGAGATTAAAGCCAAAAAGCAGTGATGTCTCACAACAACATGGGAATGGACACAGTTAGTGCTGACTATAGCTATGTATTCTAAATTTGCATCTATCTCTGGTGTAAATTAAAGATTCAAGAGGAACTCAGTCTTGATTTGTGACTTTTGTAATTGTAAAGGTCATAGCAAAAAGTATTGCTACAAGATTGTAGGGTATCCACCTGAACTTCAAGTAAAAAGAGAAGCCATAAAGTACTGCATCAAATGTCAATCCTGATTAGGTTCATTTCTCATATGGTATGAATACTAATGTGCAGGTACCAAGATGGGGAAGAAAATCAGATAGATCTCAAAGTGATTATGGTGTACCAGGTCTTTACAGTTCCTCTAAGTTGGTGAATCAACCTGAACTGGAGGTGAAGCAACTATTGAAGGGTTGCACTTTCACAAAGGATAATTATGATCACATTCTCAAAAGTTTTCAGCACAAGACATATATTGCCTCATTAGATTGTAATGTTATACCTATTACTGCTCACACTGTAGGTAAATCATTACATGTTCTTGTTACTAATAGATTATGAATTGTAGATACTGGTGCTACCAATCATATGGTATCTAATTTAGGTTTTATATATGTTTATCAAAGGCACTATTTCAAAATTAGAGGTTCTTAAGGTTGTGTACTTACCTAATGGAGACAGTACTCAAGTGATACATGTAGGTTCATGTGCATTAGGATATAATGGTATTATTTCCAATGTGTTGTATCTACCTGACTTCCAGTATAATTTGATGTCTGTCAGCAAGTTAACAAAGTAGCTAGGTTGTCAATTACTTTGTTCCCTAACTGATGTGTTTTCGAGGAACTCTACCGTGGAAAAGTGAAACAAATTGGTGAGAAACAGGTTGTTTGTATAATCAAAAGCATGCCAGTGATCAAAGGGATATAACTTTAAATGTATCTCAAGTGTCTACAGATGTAGAGTTGTGGCATCAAAGGCTAGGTCATGTTGTGAAATTAGGTCTTAGGCCTAACTCACACCCCAAAAGCTAGCTCAAAGGGAGGAGGATTGCCCAAGCCTTATAAGGAGTCCACCCATCTCATTAATCACCGATGTGGGACTTTTGTCATTCTTTAACACATGTCTCTTCTGGTGTACTTGCTAAAACGTTTTATAAATAAAGACAGTTAGTATAAGGTGTGTAAATGTTTAGTTTGTCCTTATGCCAAGCAAACTAGATTTAGTTTTCTTACAAAAAGTAGCAAGACTTGTGAATGTTTTGAATTGATTCCTGTAGACCTTTAGGGTCCATATAATAAAGCTACTTTTGATAGAAACAAGTATTTTCTTACTATAGTAGATGACTTTTCAACAATAACTTGGTTGTTTTTTATTAAATATAAATATGATGTTTTTGTCTCCATACAAGGGTTTGTGCAATATGTTCATACTCAATTTGCCAAGATTGTGATGACAATAAGATTTGATAGTGGCACTGGATTTGTAAACTTTAAGCGTGCAACTATGTTTCAAAAGTTAGGTATCATGCATCATAGATCTTGTCTATATACACCCCAGAAGAATGGGGTGGCTGAAAGAAAACACAGAAATTTACGTGAGGTAACAAGACCATTCAGATTTCAGGCAAAAATTCCTATCAAGTACCGGGGGCGTTGTGTATGAGTAGCAACCTACATTATCAACAGACTCCCTAGAAGTGTCCTTCATTTTCAAACTCCCTATGAGAGATTATATGGTAGCAAACCATTACTTTCACATTTTAAGACTATTAGTTGTTTATGTTATGCCAAAAGTCTTGCTGAACATGACAAACTAATGCCTAGAGCCAGGTCAGCTATTCATATGGGGTATTCAACAATACAAAAATAGTACATTCTTCTGGATCTTACCACCAATGTATTTTTTGTAAGCAAATATGATATGTTCAGAAAGGACATGGTTCCTTTTTCATATCATAAAAACTCTGGAAGACACCGGTTATTCACATATATATTACAAGGATATTCAGATGTCAATTTTCATGAGTTTTTTCATCCAGCTTATGTGTCTTGCAATTTTTATCATGAAGGTCATGCATGTGTCCTTGCAAATTAGGAGTCTGAGCAAATTGGATATCAATAACATGATCAACATATGTATGAGAGTTCAAATGATAACACGACTGCATTAGATGATCCTTTAGAAAAAAACAAGCATATGTAGTTCTTCTTCTGGTACTGAAACTCTTATGGATTCTAGTCAAGAGGGTCAACAGGTTGTGGTATCAACTGATATAAGAAGGTCAATTAGAACTAAGTAGCCTCCTGCTTGGATGAAGATTTTGTTACACAAAAGTCTATGAAGTATCCTATGGGAAATTATGTGAGATATAATCATCTCTCATCCTCTTATAAGTGTTATATTGTTGTTTTTTACGCACTAAAGGAACCTAGTAATATGCTTAAACTGTGACAGATCAAAGGTGGATAGATGCTATGCAATTGGAAATTCAGGCATTAGAAAGCAACAACAACTGCGTTGTGACTGACCTTCCACAAGATAAGAAACTTATAGGATGCAGATGGATATATAAGATTAAGTAAAAGCCTACTAGTGAAATAGAGAGATTTAAGGCAAGGTAGGTGGATAAAGGCTACAGTCAACAAGAAGACATATATTACAAGGAGACTTTATCGCCTGTGGTTACGATGATGGCAGTGAGACCTATAGTCTCTTTTGAAGCATCCAGAAAATGGCATATGCATTAGATGAATGTCTTTAATGACATTCTTCAAGGTGATTTAGAGAATAAAATTTATATACAGTTCTCTCAGGTTTTGTCAGTCAAGAGAGAAGGTTTATAGACTGACAAAGTCCCTATATGGTCTCAAACAAGCACCAAGATAATGAAATCACTGACTGAAGCACCTGTTGCTCTCAGTTTCAGACAAAGCCAGTATGATTATTCTTTGTTTATTCAAGATTCAGAAGCCGGTATAGTTATTGTACTTGTGTATGTAGATGGTATGTTGATTACTGGTAGTACTCTTAAACTTATTAGAGACAAAGCAATCTTTACAAAAGTGTTTCAAAATGAAGTATCTAGGTGAACTAAAGTATTTTCTGGGCATTGAGTTCACTAGGACGAAAAAAGGCATACTTATGCATCAGAGAAAGTATTATCTTTGGTGCTTATAGCTGAAGTAGGGATGTCAGCAGCAAAGCCTGCAGGAACTCCCATTGATGTTAATGTCTCTAAATATCAGCTGGAGATCTTAGACCTAACTCACACCCCAAAAGCTAGCTCAAAGAGAAGAGGATTGACCAAGCCTTATAAAGAGTCCACACATCTCATTAACCACCAATGTGGGACTTTTGTCATTGTTTAAATTAAAAAAATAAAAACTATCCTTTAATTTTTAACATTTTAATTTTTATATTTTTATTTTATTTTCTTCACTTATTTTGGTATCCGTTGAAAATTAACTTATTTAAAATACAAATAATTTGGAATCAAATCAAAAGGAAAGACAACGAACATAAAAAGTATAAATAAATTTAATAAAAAAAAAAGAGAAAACAATGAAGAATTTCTTCTTAAAAATACAAGGAAATTTTTTTCAAAAAAATTGCCTGTAGAAATCAATATAGGTACAAGATAGAGAAAATAAGAAAGAGTTAAAAAGACTAAAAGAACTTTTTTAAAAATATCTACTCATATGGAGAACACATGTTGTCCAACACAGTCTACTTATATGTTTGAAGGTGTCACGTCAGTACAAGATGTACAAAAATAAAAATAAAATGAGTTCGGGCTAACAAGACCAAAGTTAAGTTAAAATGTGTTACTAGGATTTTGATCACAATTTTAAGGGAACTTATACTTTATTCCAAGAATATTCTTTTAAGAATATTTATACATAAATTAGCAATAGGAATGAATGAAGTGGAGATCGGGGTTGAGTCAAGGAGTGGAGGGTAAGAACCTTGAGAGTTAGAATGCTGCTTATGAAACTTATTTTTCCTATGTCCATTTGACGGCTCTACTATTAGACCAATAAGACATGTCGTAGGCCCCTAATTTTGTGGGGCTTCAAATTTTAACATGAATAAATTATGTGTTAATTTTCCTAAAGATATTGATTGTTTATTACGGAAAATACATCAAATTCCCCCTGAACTTGGCAGCAAAACTTACTTTAGTACTTTAACTATACAAGTGTTTAAATACCCCCTTAATAATTTTGAATTAATTAAATACAACCCTAGGAGCTGACGTGGCAAAGTGAATGTACTCACTCTCCTCAAAGTGCGTGAAATAATAAAAAAATTGAATTGTAAAATCATACGCACGACTTTTTTTTTATTGGTCAATATCTAACTAATAATTTTTAAAAAAAATTTACAAGTTAAAGTTAAAAAATGTGAAATTTCTTTTTCAGAAGTAAATGAAATTTGTGGGTTTAATTGTTTTAAAAAAAATATTTAAATTTTTTGTTATCTCTTTGTTTTATTGTCTTCCCTCAAATATCTTTTTCCCCATTGAAGCACTCCTTATACCATTCTTTTTTCATATTAAAATTTTTCTTTAATCTTCATCTCTCACCTCATCCGTCCTTCATTAATCATAAAATTTCAATACCCAATTCACATTATGGAATGCAAACTTTCTTGAATTTTATGTAACCCATTTGAATTCTATCAGTCGTGAAGCAAAGAAATGTGGGTGTATCAACTTTTTTACACAATCTTTATTTTTTATTTAAGTTGTTAAGAAAAATATAATTTTCATAAAATATTATTCTCCAATGGAAAAATTTGTGGGAGAGAGATGGTTTGAAGAAGAAAAAGTAAGTATTTGATGAATGTTGAAGAAGAAAACAACCATTGAAGGCTGAAAATTCGGGAAAAAGAAGAAGCTAGTGAAGGTTGAAATTGGTGAAAATCAATAAA
>NC_028640.1:57968068-57984523 GCF_001406875.1 Solanum pennellii
GGGGGGGGGGGGGGGGGGGGGAAGAAGAGAAGGGGTTGAAGAAGATGTGACAATTTTGATTTTAGAATGTATTCTTAGTTAATTGATTAAAGGCTTAAAATTCGAAAAAAAACAAGAAGCTAGTGAAGGTTGAAAATGGTGAAATCAAGTAGAATGTATTTCTAATTAATTGATTAGTGTAATGAGTTTAAGAAAACAAAAAAGGTAAATAAGCAAAAAAAATAAAAATTAATGACATGGTGCTTACATGGCTATGATGTGACAGGTGAGTGGTATTCTACTCTCAGAGTTGTATTTAATATATTTCAAAGATGTTAAGGCCGGTATTTAAACGCCCATAGAGATAAAATACTAATGTAAGTTTTGCTGCCAAGTTTAGGGGGAATTTGATGTATTTTCCCTATTTATTAAAAGAAGTACAATATTTATTTTTTCTTCAACTTATATTTTTTACTCTCTTTAACTTTTCAAATAGAATAGATCGAGAGGACATTAGTTTCTATTTTTACATTTTCTCTACTAGAACTTATATTATTTTATTCTCTTTTAAGTTCCTTTTGTACTCTCTTTCACCAAATCTTTTATAAATTAGAGTAATTCTCCATCAAAAATAAGATTTGATAGTTGAAATTTATTAAACACAAAGAATCATAAATTTTTTTGAGAGGGGAGGAGGGGGTGGGGGGATTAAACAAAATATTCATTGAATTAAAAATTTTGTATCCAAATAAAACTCAACTTTCATTTTGTCACGCCCTGAGCCTACATCCTGGGCGAGATCGACACTCGAAGATCATTGCTGACCCTCAAGCGAACCTCTGACCTGACTACTTAAATCAACGGAAGACAAAACCTCAACTTTGACACGAGTAAAGCATAATAAAAGGGAAATATGTCATGTCATAACTTTGGCCAAATTGGCACTTGAGTCTTAATAACTGAAAATAACTCCAAACTGAAGTATTTTAGTCTACAAAGCCTCTAAACTTGTCTAGAGAGGGATGTTGGGATAGACCCCACAACATTCTAAAATCTAAGCTAATATAGAAATGAAAAGGATGTCCTCCAGAATGCAAGGAAGTTCACCACAAACTCTGAAGCTCAATCTGGAATCAACGAAGCGCTGCATGCTGATCTTGGGTACCTGCATCTGCATCATGAAACGATGTAGGCAAACTGGCATCAGTACATTGTATTTACGAGTATGCGAGTTGGAGAGCTAAACAACGACTTAAGGTTGAGGGGATTAAATGAACTTACCTTGGCTCTGCTCAACTCAAAGAGTATACTTAACTCAAATGATATACATATAAAGCAGTTTAAATCACATGCAAGATGTGTGTGTGTGTGTGTGTGTGTGTGTGTGTGTATATATATATATATATATATATATATATAAATTGCTCTATTTGCTTTCTGCTTTGAGAGGTACATATTCCTTTTCATATACAAAACCAACTTTTAAAAAATTAAAAATAAATTATTATTATTATTAAGTATTAATACAGTATCACTAATATAGGTAAGCCACAATTGAAGAGCTTCTAGTAAGTATGTGTGCTTCGTTAGATTTAAAATTTAAAATTTAAAATTTAAAGTTTGGGTATTTTAATTATTTGGTAGAATTGAAGCGATTCAATTGACTTTAGTAAAATAGTACTTATCTGTCTCAATTTATGTGAAACTTTTTTATTTTTTGAGAATCAAATAACTTAAGTTAAATTAGAAATTTATGTATGAAATCTTTAAATTTTTTGAAATGAATTTATATACTTGTAAACTACTTAAAAAATAGTATAAGTCAAAACAATTGACAATTCAAAATAATTAAAACGTAAATGAAAAATTAACAGTCAAAGATAGACTTTCGAAATCTGAAAAGTGTCACATAAATTAGGACGGAGGAAGTAAGTAATGTATGATACTATTGACAATCGTACCCTTTGCATCGGGACAATTTTCCGCACCCTAGTTTACTAATTGTCTAATTTTCCCCTTTTTAACTTGTCCATTTTAACAAATCAAGAAAAGAAAAATTCTTTTTTATCATTATACCCTCAATTAATTAATTTTGTAAAAGGGTAGAACTTCTTGAAAATCTTAAATTTTTAATTCATTCACTTCATAATTAACATGGGCAAAATTTTAAACTTACTATATCAATCATTATTTTCTTAATATGTGTGTCAATTTAAAAATAAATAAACAATTAGGGAAAGATGTAGTTGTAATAATATGTGGTCGTTTTGAAGATATATACTCTACTAGTACTCCCATCGTCCCTAATTACTTATCAACATTCTCTATTTTAGTCGTCTCTAATTATTTGTTCATTTTGACAAATCAAGATAGGACAATTTAAAAAAAGTAGAACATCTTGACATTCTTAAATTTTTAATTCATCCACTTCATAATTAATAAGAATAAAATGGTGAACTCATTATGACAATTATTTTTTTAAATAAACATGTCAATTTAAAAATGGACAAGTAATTAGGACAAAAAGGATAACATTTATTCTCCTTCAAATACTCAGCCAACAAAAAGATTTTGATTTTGACTTCGTAATCAAATTAAAGTCAACTAGACTATCACTATTTATGATCAGATGAAAAAGACGACTCTACCTTTAATTAGAAATCTCATATTGAAATCCTGAAAACAGTTATATTTAATAATTCAAATTAATAAACCTTACTTCTTTTAATCAGTTTTATGCAACACATGTCTATATTAATCGAAATCTCAGAACCAATTGGATAGGACAAAAAAACATGAGGTGGAAGTTAAGATACTAGATCATTTTTTGATATAACTAATGAAAGACGAATTTTCTATTCTGTAATGACTGGGTTCTGTTGTAATAATAAAGTCAACGGAGAGAAAAATTTTAGGTCGAAAAACTTTTTTGTAGTATTTGAATTTTTCTAACTTAATTCAGATTTGGACAAAATTGGAGTCTTTAGGTGTGGGGAAGTCTGGTAACAATCAGGTGAATTAATTATGATTTAGATTGCATGAGTAGTTAGTAACTCGTTACAGAATCCGTATGACTTTACGAAATTGAATTGGCGTGAGTAGAACTCCTGAAATCGATCTTAGTGTGACGGAGATTTTTAGTCGTTGGTTAGAGGTGTGTTGTGAAATAAGAATTTTGGAATTCATTAATTAGATAATGTCTCACGTAATCCGCCTTGGTGGGGATTTTTGCCGCTCTAGCGGAGCCGCTACAGCGGGGTGAGGACCGTTATGGCGGGCTCGATGCGATTTAAGGTCAATAATAAATCTCTAAACGACTTTATTATACATTTTTTTGACTTTGAGAGCTAGGGAAAGAACCCTAGGCGACTCCTACATGTTTTTCACCATTCTTGAGGCTAAATGTACAATTTTCACACCCCTAATTCGTTTTTCGGTCCTTAGAATATTTATAGAATGGGTAAATATTGATGGGAAAGGGTTTTGATATATATTATATGGTGGAAACAATCCTAAATTGGATAAGTAGGATTATGGGTATGATCTAGGGTTCATAAAATTTATATAGTTTAAGGTAATTAGTGATTATTTATTGATTCCCGTGTTATTATGATTGTTTGTAGAGCAAGATCAAGCGGATAGAACCCAGAAAAGGAAGAATCAAGTTTCTTAGGGTTTCAAACTTGCTTCGTGTAAGATGATGGTTGTAATTCTATGATTGTATGATGTATGTGTATTCTTGCTTCATTGTGATACTTGCATGTATATCAGTGTTGCATTATTGATCACACTTGTTGCAATGATATAAGTGATGATTATATGTCATGAATCACTCATGATCGTATGGTTTAAAAGTATACTTTTGTTTGTGATTGTGGTGTGTTGATCGATCGGATTGCCATGTTACGACATAACTAACTGGGATCAGATTGCTACGTTCTGACATAAAAATGACATCGGATTGCCACATTCGGCATAATGATGGGATCGGGTACCACATTCCAGTAATCTAACAGTTTGGGTTTGGGTTCTATGAGAGGACCAACTACTTGACATAATTGTGTAAATTGAGAATTGTGAAGTTGATTGTTGTTCGTAAATATTGATAATATTATATATATAATGATGTTGTTTGACTTGCTATGTTGCACTTAGTGGGATAGTCGCGTGATCCTACCAATACATTATTGTTCTGTACTGATTTTGCACTTTCTCTTATTTTTGTTGAATACATGACATCTTCAAGCGGCTATTGGCGGACCTTGCTTAGAATATCAATGATTATTGCTTCAAATTCAAGGGTAAGCCAATCCGTACAGGCTGTCATGGAATTCTCCTTCGTCTATGTCCATCATTTTTTGACTTAGACATTTGTTTTAGTTAGTTGATTAGTTCATTAGATTGGGGTTTCATCCCTTCTTATTTATACTTGTTGAACTTATATGTTTTATTATATTGAATTTCATATTTTAGGCATTACTTCCGCAATGTTAGACATTCGTTGGAGTTGGAACTCTATTTCTTTCATTAATATTGGACTTGTTTCGTATCCTTAAATACTTTAGTTCTTAGATTAATTACTTTTTTGGGTTGTAGTAGTGGTTCTTCTACCAGAGAGTTAGAGTGGGTGTCAATCACGATGGTCTGGGTCATGACAAAATTATTATTAGATCCTAGGTTTGCTTATATCGATGTACTGAAATATGTCGAGTAGTGTCTTGCGGAACGGTACGAGGACACCTTTACTTTTCTTCGAGAGGGTATAGGACTTTAAAAAATCTCTCTATTTTCTTTTGTCTCCTTTGTGCTATAACTTGAATCCAATTGGTATTAGTCAATTCGAATTAACATCTAACATACTTCACTCTTCAGTTTGAAGATGGTTAACACTAGATTAAACGATGTCAGGCCGGTAGCTTTCATCAATGCTCCAGTGAAGAAATCTGCACCGAGAGTTCGCGATCAAGGCAGGGGTAAAAGAATACCTAGGGGTAGAGGCCGTGAAAGAGTAGCACCTATCAGGGATGGAACTCCCATGGAGAATTCTCCTATGAATGAGAACCCCCCCTGGCATCATCAAGAGATAGAGGAGAATGTTGATGTTGAGGACGTTGAGAATGTTAAAGAGGTTTGACAAGAGGGAGAGGTACATGATGAGACTATTAGTGTTCCTCCCATAGAACCAGTGTTAACTCAACAAATCATATCTTTCTTGAAGAGGTTGGTTGGTACTGGAGTGTTTACTTCAGTTCAAGCAACTCAAGCTCCCGTCAATCCTCTAGTTGATATCACTACCCCAAAGGCGGGCGGAAACATGGGTTACAATGCTTTCTTATGCCCTTTGATGAGTTTTGTTATAACTGATAACGAGTATGACATGTTGAATAAGTTTTTGAAGCTTAAGTCTCATGTGTTTCTTGGTTATGAGAATGAAGATTCTTATGAGTTTATCTTGATTGTTATAAGAGGCTTCATAATTGGACATTTTTCATCAACATGGGGTTGAGTTTGTGTCTTTCCAACTTTAAGGTGAGGCCAAGTAGTGGTGGAGTGCAGATCCTCGGTTTACCTCCACTCACTTGTACCCACTTTCATGCTCTATTTTTAGATAAATATATGCCTATAACTTTGAGAAATCGCAAGAAGAATGAGTTTATGGCTTTAGAGCAAGGCGGTATGTCTGTGGCTACTTATGAGGCCAAGTTCCATGCTTTATACAGATACGCTACATAGTTGATTAGTATAGAGAAGGTGAGAATTTGTTTGCTTATAAGAAAATTAAATTTTGAGTTGCAAGTATTATCTGTTCATATGACTTTTGCGAGGAAGAGTTTTAATGAGGTGACTAATTATGTCAAGAAAGTGGAAGGGGTGAGGCGAACGGTCAGGCTAAGGCATTGACAAAAAGGCCAAGACTTAGGGAAACTTTCAAGATTCTTATTCCAAGGGTTCATGGAGGTCAACACTTGTTGCCAAGCCAATTCGGTCCGCTATGCCCGCCTCTACAGGTAATTACTCGACAACTCTACTTTATAATTTTCAGGATAGCCAGGGAATCGCACCTCCGATGGGTAGCAGACCATCTTTCGACCGTACATGTTACAATTATGGAGAACCTAAACATATAATGAGAGATTTCCCCCCCATCCGCGTATGTTTGATTCCACGTAGTAGGTGGACGAAGAGGTAATCAACGAGGCGTGGAGGTAGAGGAAATGGTAATAGAGTTAGGTGTAACGTGCAACAATAAATGAAAGTAGCTCGTCAATATGAGAGGTCTCAATGTTATGCTTTTTCGGGCAAAAATGAGGTAGATGTGTCCGACGCGGTGATCACAAGTACTAATTTTGTCTGTGACTGGATAGCTAATGTGTTATTTGATTTGGGTTCTACTTGTTCTTATGTATCCGTAAGAATTGCCTCAAAATTTGATATGAATTGTGATATTATTGATGCCTTATCCATGTTCTACCCAATTGGAGAATTTTTCATATTTACCCATGCCTACCGTGTTTGTTCCATTTTATTTATAGATTTTAATACTTGGGCTAATTTGATGATTTTGGATATGAACTACTTTGACATAATCTTAGGCATGACTTGGTTGTTGTAATACTAAGTTTGTAACTCTAGAAATTTTGGGAAGGAAAAAATTAGAGTGGGAAGGGGTGTACAAACCTAATAAAGCTAAGATTATATCCTTCCTTCGGCTAGTAAATTAGTAGAGTAGAGTTGTTTGGCATAATTGGCTCATATTATGGACATTGAGATAGAAGCTCCGTCCATTGAGTCCATTCATGTGGAGTCAGAATTTAGAGAAATGTTTCCTACTGATTTTTCTGGGATGCATCCGGATAGAGATTAAATTTTTGCATTAATTTGAAACCCGATACTTGTCCCATTTTCATCCCTTCATGGCTCCGATAGAATTATGAGAGTTTAAGGCTCAAATTCAAGAGCTTCTTGATAAGGAATTTATTCGCTCCAGTGCTTCCACATAGGGTGCTCCAGTTTTGTTTGTTAAGAAAAGGGATGTTAGTATGAGAATGTGTATAGATTATCCGTAATTTAATAGGGTCACTATTTGAAACAAGTTTCCCTAGACTCGAATAGATGATCTTTTTGACCAAGTGCAAGGTGTAGCAGTTTTCTCTAAGATTAACTTAAGATCCGGTAACCATTAATTGAAAATTAGGCCTGAGGATTTGCCAAGACGGCGTTTCGAATTCGTTATGGGCACTATGAGTTTTTGGTTATGTCTTTTGGTTTGACCAATGTGCCTAAGGCTTTCACAAGTTTAATGAATGTTCAAGTCATTTTTCGATTCCTTCGTCATGGTCTTTATTGATGATATTTTAATTTATTTGAAAATGAGGAAGAGCATTTCAACCATCTTCGTATTATTTTGGGTAATCTTGGGAAGCAAAGATTATATGCTAAATTTTCTAAGTGTGAATTTCGGTTGACTTCGGTTGCATTTTGGGGCATGTAGTTTCAAATAAAGAGGTAATGGTAGATCCTCAAACGATTAAGGTGGTTAAGAATTGGGTTCGACCAAGTTCTGTAATTGAAGTTAGGAGTTTTGTGGGGTCCGCTAGCTATTATCGTCGATTTGTAAAGAACTTTATTTTTATCGCCACACACTCGACTAATTTGATCAAAAAGAAGATACCATTTGAATAGATGGAAAAATATGAGGAGAGCTTCCATAAGCTTAAGTCTCTCTTGACCACCGCGCTTATCCTAGCATTACCGGTGGAAGGTAAGGATTTTATTATTTATGGTGATGCCTAGTTTGGGTGTTGTGTTAATATAGGATAAGAATGTTACACTTGTGCATCGCGTCAATTGAAGTTGCAAGAGAGGAATTATCCAACACATTATTTGAAGTTGGCAGTGGTAGTGTTTGCTCAAAATATTTGGCGGCATTACCTCTATGGTGTTAAATTTGAGGTGCTTATTGATCATCGTTGTTTGCAGCATGTGTTCACTCAAAAGGATCTGAATTTGAGATAGTGAAAATGGATGGAGTTACTCAAGGATTACGACGTGATCATTCAATACGATCCGGGTAAGGCAACATTGTACCGACTCTTTGATTCGAAAGTTCGTAAGTATGGATAGTTTAGCTTACTTGAGTGTATCCAAACGACTTTTGGCTAAAGAAATCCAGACCTTAAAATCCAAATTCATGCAATTGGGCATGTTAGATAAAGGTGGGGTGTTAGCTAGTATTAAATTGAGGGCCACATTAATTGAAGAGATCAAGACCAAGCAATTTGAGGATGAGAATTTGAATGAACTTATAAATAAGATTGCACTTGGTAAGGCGCAACAGACCACTCTTGATGTGGAAGGTGTACTTAATTTCAATAGAAGAATTTTTGTTCCTCAAGTTGATGATTTGATTAAAAAATTGTTGATGGAGTCCTATGGTTCGCGATATTCTATCTGACTGGGTGTTACAAAGATGTATCGAGATTTGAAGCAAATTTATTGGTGGCTAGGCATAAAGAATGATACAGCGAATCATGTGGCTAAGTATAAAAATTGTCAACAAGTGATATACGGACACTATAGGCATGCAGGTTTTCTTCAAAGAATACCAATTCTGGAATAAAAGTGGAAAAGAATAACCACGGATTTTGTGGTCTTCCCAAGACTTTGGAGAAGTTTGATTCTATTTGGGTAGTGATTAATAGATTGATCAAATCAACTCATTTCATTCCGGTAAGAATAGATTATAATGCTGAACAATTAGCAAAAGCTTATGTGAAAGCTATAGTGAGGTTGCATAGGGTGCCCCTCGCTATCATCTCAGACCGTGGTACCCAATTCACATCCAAATTTTGGAGGAAATTTGGCACACAACTCACTTTAAGTACATCCTTCCATCCACAGATAGACGGGCAGTCATAAAAGACTATTCAAGTGTTAGAAGACATGTTGAGGGCATGTGTGATTAACTTTTGAGGGCATTGGGATAACTTTTTACTTTGTGCGAATTTTCTTATAATAATAGTTATCACTCCAACATAGATATGGCACCATTTGAGACACTTTATAGGAGAAGATGTAAATCACCCACAGGGTGGTTTGAGAGATGTGAAACCTTTGGGGGTTAATTTAGTGAAGGATGCTTAGGATAAGGTGAGGAGTATTCAAGCTAAACTTCTAGCAGCTCATAGAAGACATAAGAAGTATGCGGATCAAAAGGTAAGAGACATGGTGTTTCAAACTGGTGAGAATGTTCTTCTTAAGGTATCACCCACGAAAGAATGATCAGATTTGACAAGAAGGACAAACTAAATCGGTGATACATTGGTCCCTTTGAGGTTCTTGAATATGTAGGGTCGGTAGTGTATATTTTGGCTTTACCTCTTAACTTATCCGGAGTTCATCCGATATTTCATGTGTCTATGTTTAAGAGATACCATGGTGACGGGGATTACATCATTAAGTGAGACTCAATTGTGTTAGACAAGGTCCTCCGATATGAGAAGGAACTGATTGCAATACTTGATAGTGATATGCATAAGTTGAGGACCAAGGAGATTAAATTCGTGAAAGTTCAATGAAAGTATCATTTAGTTAAGGAAGCTACTTGGGAAACTGAGACGGACATGCAAGACAAGTATCCCCAATTGTTCGTCGAATCAGGTACCACTTCATTTCTTACTTTGCATATTTTCCTAAGATTTTGTCACTCAGAGATGAGTGATAGGTAAATTGATCTATTGTAATGACCGGGTTCCGACTTTATAAGAAATTCAACGAAGAAAAATAATTTAAGTCCGAAAAATTTTTCCTAGTATTTGAGTTTTCCCAACCTAGTCAAGATTTGGATGAATCAGAGTCGTTGAGATGTGGGAAAATCTGGTAATAATCAGGTGAATCAATTATGATTTTGATTGTGTGAGTAGTTAGATAACTAGTTAAAAAAATTGTATGACTTTGCAAAATTGAATTTGGGTGAGTACATATCTCAGAATCGATCTTAGAGTAAAGGGGATTATCTCAGTATCGTTGGTTAGAGGTGTGTTGTGAAACGAGAATTTTAGAATTCATTAATTAGCTCACTATCTCGCATAACCCGACCTTGCGGGGATTTTTGTCGCTACAGCAGGGTGAGGAATGTTGTGGAAGGCTCGATGCGACTAAAGGTCGTTAATAAATCCCTAAACGACCTTATTATGCATTTTTTTATTTTTAGAGCTAAGGAATGAACCCAAAGACTCCTACGCATTTTTCACCATTCTTGAGGCTAATGGTAAACTTTTCAATCCCTGAATCCATTTTTTGATTCGTAAAACGTAATAGAATGGGTAAATATTGATGGAGAAGGATTTTGATGTAGAATCTATGGTGGAAACAATTCTAAATTGGATACTTGGGATCGTGAGTATGATCTAGGATTCATATAATTGTTAAAGTTTTGGATAATTAGCGATTATTTGTTGATTCACGTGTTATTATGATTGTTTTGTACACCAATAACAAGTGGAACGAACCTGAAAAGTAAAGGATCAAGTTTCTTAGGATTTCAAGTTTGTTTCGAGGTAGGTGATGGTTGTGATTCTATGATTGTGTGATGTATGAATGTTCTTTCATAATTATGATACTAGTATGTATATGAATTTTGCGTTATTGATCACACTTGTTGTAATGAGATATACGAATGATTATATGACTTGAAAGTATACTTGTTTTTGTGATTGTGGTTGTGGTTGTTAATGGATCGGATTGCCACGTTCAGGCATAACTATGGGATCGAGTATCACGTTCCAATATGCTAAAAGTTTGGGTTTGGATTCCATGAAACTTTTAACTACTTTGCATAATTGTGTAACTTGAGAAGTGTGAAGTTAATCGTTGTTCGTGAATGTTGATAATATTGTATATATATTCGAATTCAAGGGTGAGCCAACCCTTCCGGACTACCATGGAATTCTCCGTCGTCTATGTCCATCATTTTCAGACTTAGACATTTGTTTTAGTTATTTGATTAGTTCATCAAATTGGGGTTGCATCCCTTTTTGTTTAGACTTGTTGAACTTTAGATGTTTTGGTACATTGACTTTCAGGTTCTAGGCATTACTTCCACAATGTTAGTTATTACTATTAGACTTTGTTAGAGTTTAGGGGAACACTATTTATTTCGTTAGTATTTGGCTTGTTCCATATACTTAAATGCTTTAGTTTTTAGATTAGTTGCGTGTTTGGGTTGTAGTAATGGTTCTCATAATGGAGAGTTAATGTGGGCGCCAATCACGATGGTCTGGTCGTGACATATTCTTACCAAATTAATTGATGGGTATTACCTCATTCGACCCTGAAAATAGAAATTGATAACATAATGGTTTATCATAATTCATAATCGACTCTTTTTTCAACTTTTTCTAATTTTACATTCTATTATTTACTCATGCATCTTATTATTGACAGGAAAAACAAATTTAAGTTGACAATCTCCATTCTTTTCCACATATTTTTGTGTTCTAATTTCGGGTAAGAATTTTCTTTTCTATTGGAAATAAATTAAATATTCTCCTTATTTTAATTTATGTGACATGTTTTGAATTTTAAAATTTAAATAAATTTATCTGATAGTGAAAATTACAAGATAAAAAAGTTACAAAATTACAATTGAAAATAAAATGAAGAAATAAAAATCTCTTCAGGTTGAGGCGCGGATAGCTCTCTTTAAGGAGATTCATCCCACTACAACAAATATTTTCGTCAATTCAGCAATATTCCTTCTTGACTTGTCACTTACCCTCCAGGATACAACAGTCTAAACACAAAGTATAACTCGACAAACTCTGGATAAGAGTTGAGTCCATAACTTCACAAAAAAAAAACATCTTCATTCAACTAATAATAATTCTCTTTTTTTAGTAGCATTTATGCACTCTATATTTTCTTATGTTATTATACCAAATAAAGTCTATCACTATTTATAGTTGAGAATATCTTCCTAACATTAAATAGGAAGATAATGAGATAGTAAATAGTGAAGATAAACGACCTAGAGATTACATAAGTTACAAAGAATAAAAGAAACATAGTTACAAAGGGTGTTATAATTTTACTCAATACATGACCGAGTTACTTCGGGTTTCAAATACCAAACTAAACCATTTGTATAAAATTTTAAATTTATAAACCAAACCAAACTAATAAAATTCAAACTTTTTTGGGGTTTTCAACCTCGGGTTGGTTTGGATTTTTCAAATACCAAACCAAACCATTGTGTCGAATTTTTAAATTTATAAAATAAACCAAATAATAAACCTTGATTTTTTAAAGGAGTTTTTTGGGTAGAATTTGCATACGAACATATAATTAACTTGTGCTTCAAATATTTCTTTAGTCCAACCAAAATACAATCATCTAAGGTGCTTCTTAAAAAATAACACAAAATATGGGATGAGTATTGATGACACAAAAATATTCAATTATAAATGATAATGAAATCATCATATAAAATAAATATTGTAAAGTCATAATGAAAACGGTCATAATTCAAAAGTACTAAATCCTGTTAAAATAAGTTTAATAAGTATTAGTTACATTACTAAATAAGGAAAATTAAAATTAGATTATGTATTTTAATTATGTAAATTAATGTTAAATTAAAGAATAAATATTCAATATTATTGTCATTCTTAGTGTTGAATTAATTTTCTTTTTTGCATTAGTATTAATTTGATTTCGATTTAAGTTTTATTATAATTATCAACATATATGAAATATATTTTTGTTGGACCATTCTGAATTCTAAGTTTTAAACTTGAAATAATATACTAAAAGATAAAACTATAAAATAGTATAAAAAATATTTTAAAATTATATCAAAGTAAATATTTTTATGTATAAAATAAATTTTAAAATAACGTACATAGTGTCGGGTTGATTTGGTCTCGGGTTGATTCTTTTAGTTAAAACCAAATCAACCCAAATATAGTCGGCTTTTTTCCAATACCAAATCAAGTCAAACCAAACAACCGGTCGAACTTTTTTCGTGTTGACTTAATTTGCGATTTAATTCGATTTTCGATTCGATTTTGTACACCCCTATTTTTTATAAGTTGCATGTGAGTTGCACAATGGAAAAGTGAGAAACAAAATATTTTCTCCATCTTGAAATAACTAATTGTAGTGTTTCAGTAATTAGGTGGCAATCGGCTTAATAAAAATCTTATATTTCCTCCGTTTCAAAAAGAATGACCCTTTTTCCTTTTTAGTCCGTTTTTTAAAAAATGATTCTTTTTCTTTTTTGGCAACTCTTTTACTTAAACTTTCCACGTGGCATGTTTAACACCACAAAATTAAAGACCATTTTGGTACATTTAACATAACTTTTAACTTTGAACCACAAAACTAAAAAGTTTTCTTTCTTTTTTTAAAACCCGTTTCAAGTTAAACTAGGTCATCTTTATAAAACGGAGAGAGTATTTGTGGAAGAGGTTCTACTAGAGGAAAAGATTCTTTAATGAAACTTTAAGCCTTTTCAACCGATAATGCGTAGAAACCACTGGTTAAATAAAGGATATGAAAATTTTAGAATGATCATATCGAGGATTATAACTTATTTATGCTTTTATATCATAATTGATGTATATAATTATGGGAAAACTACATAATTGTTAGGCATACTAAATTGTCATATAAATTAATATTAAATAATACTTTATTACGTATCTTATTACAAGTGAAGAATTTTCAATATATTTTACACTTAGATACATGTTTTCTTTTTACTACCAGATACACAAAAATAGAGAGAGCAACGAGCGAGATTGAGAGGGAGGAGAGAAAGATTCGTATGTATCTCAGATACATGCGAATCACACTACATACACATTAGATGCATACATTTGTATGTATCTGGAGTGATTTACATGTACCTGGGCTATCAGATACATGAGAGAATGGCGAGGGAAATGGGAGAGAAGCGAGGGAGGTCAGGGAGATGTGCTATGTATCCAGATACATGCGAAACCACTTGAATACAATGTATCTTAAATAAATTATACCTAAATTTAACTCCATGTATCAAAAATTCATGTGCCTGGACGTATATAGAAGCACAAAAATCTAGATGTATCTAGAGACATCAAAAATTTAGTAAAAGGCGTAATATTACAGACTAAAATTTATCTAAGTAATTAACTCCTAAACTAATTAAATTTACTTTAAGTTTCACTATAATCATACCCTCAAAATCTTACTTCTTCTTTTTCTTTTTATTTTATCGCAGGATAACGGCGAACCTATATGCATGGTTCATTAGCATAAAGAATTCAACGCCAACAATTGCTTCCGCCATTGATAATCTAATTCCAGCTTTCACCTTTATCATAGCCGTACCCTTGGGGTAATTAATTAATTCTCTACATTTCAAAAGTAAAAAAAATAAAATGTTGCAAGCTGATAAATAAATAAGGCATAAGGGACATGTACCCTTAAACTATAACCGAAATTCAGAGACATATTTTAACTAAATTAAGGTTTTATGACTTTTTCGAATTCATTTTTTTTTGTAATTTTGTACTACGTGGCATACTCTGTGACTCCATATAATTGAGGCGCGTGAGAGATGTTTGAATGTCACGTAAGCCAAAAAGGTGTACAAAATTATAAACGTATTCAAAAATAATAACACCTTAGTTTAATTAAAGTCTATCTCTGAAATTTCAATCACAATACATAGGATACTTGAATTTTTATCGCAACAAATAAATAAATATAGTAGTTGTAAATAATTATTTTATTTTTGGGTGTATGATAGAAAAATTGGGATTAAGAAGTATAGGAGGACAAGCCAAGTTTTGGGGTACGATAGTATGTGTTGGAGGTGCAATGTTATTGTCATTATATCATGGAAAAGTTGTGATTGGTCAATATGCAGAAAATAGAGGCATAGATGTCAATTTTGCCCATTCCGACTTCTTTTTAGAACGTTTTTTACTTATAG
The DNA here is from genome assembly GCF_001406875.1 of Solanum pennellii. Lineage (NCBI taxonomy): Eukaryota > Viridiplantae > Streptophyta > Magnoliopsida > Solanales > Solanaceae > Solanum > Solanum pennellii. The sequence continues at coordinate 57,983,028 of NC_028640.1, forward strand.
TGTGCAGTCTTACTGATGCCATTTGGTTAATCATTCAGGTAAATCTACTAATTAATTAAACCTTCTCATAAAATTCTCATACCAACTTTACTTATTTTTATTTTTTGAAAGGGCAAATTAAATGACATTTTTGGTCTCTGAATTTATTACTTTATCCTAGTTTTAGTCCTCATGTTATTTAACTAACCACATTAAACCTTTAATTAATGTTAATGTGTGATTTTTATCCCTCATGTTTTATATTAATTGAAGGTTTAATGAGCTTAGTGAAATAATACGAAAACTAAAATCGGAATATGGTTATAATAAAAATGGCTTTATCTTATTTGAAATAATGTTAAAAAGGTAGTTGGGAAAATTGTATATTATAGCAAACTAATAACCTAAAATAAATGGAGTAGCTAGGGTTTGATTTAATTGTGCTCCATAGCAAATGTTTGCAAAAAATTGCCAGGCGCCTCTCTCCCAAATATCTCGCTCACCACTCTCCTCCAATCTCTCGCTCGCTTCCTCAATTTTTATACAAACACAAGTGTATAAAAATTGTTTCTAATTGTATAAAGCAGAAAAAATTGTATAAATACATATATTTTTGTTCCCCTCTCTCCCCTCTTCCAGATCTCGCTCGCCACTCTCCCAAATCTCTGTCGCCACCCTCGCCTTTCTCACTTATACAAACAGAAGCAAAATGTATAAATTGTGTTTCTGTTTGTATAAAGCGTGAAAAAATTGTATATACACATGCAAGTACATATATTTTCGTCCTATACACTTATAATTATACAATAAAAATACTCCCCTGCCCAGTTTCTTTTGTCTTTCTCTCTTTCTCATTTTATACAATTTTCAAATTGTATCTAACTTCTCTCTTTCTCGTTTTATACAATTCGATACAATTGTATATTCCTTGTCAAGTCTCTTTTGTCTTTCTCTCTTTCTCATTTTATACAAATTCAAATTGTATTTTATCGTTCTATACACTTATAATAATACAATTCGTTTTATACACTTCGTTTTTATACAGTTCTCTGCCCAAGTGTCTTTCTCTTTCTTGTTTTATACACTTTGTTTTATATAATTTGCTTCAACTGTATATGTATAGCTAATTATACAGTTTTTATGTTTGCTATGAAGCGCAATTATGCAAACTTTGCTATAGCATATAAATATGAATTTTTTATTTGCTATATGTGAAATGAAGGAATATTGATTGTATTGAAGTGTTAACCTAATAAGGGAATACATGGGAGATATATATAGGAGATATAGGAAGGAGTACTAATCCTAATAGGACTAGGATTAAGGAGTACTAATCCTAATAGGACTAGGATTAGTACACAATAAATACTAATATTATTTAATACTATTATTTAATACTATCTGTTATTATCCCCCCCTCAAGCTGAGCTGAGCGGAAGCGAACAGAAGCTTGGAACTGAGGTAATCGTGCTGTCGGCTCGGGAGAGGCTTGGTGAGAATATCAGCCGGTTGTTCTT
>NC_028640.1:57989530-58059069 GCF_001406875.1 Solanum pennellii
ATAGTTGAGTGACTTTTGAGGGAAAATTGAAAGTTGAGTGACTTTCTGAGAGAAGAGTGCATAGTTGAGTGACTTTTGAGGGAAAATTGAAAGTTGAGTGACTTTCTGAGAGAATAGTGCAAAGTTGAGTGACCATCTGAGGTATTAACTCTAGTTCTAACAAATATTTTTGTTGTTATTTTGTGGGTTAAATTAGACAAAGCTAAATGAGAAGTATGCAGCTCCATATACATGCATAACATTGATGTGCTTAATGGCAAGTGTGGAGTCATTATTGGCTTTTGCATCGTCCCTAAACTTTCTGAATGGGCTTTAAACCCCATTAGAGCTCTCTCTGTGGTTTATAATGTACGACTCTTTTGCTTATCTATTAAACTTATATAACAAATTTATGTATCACCTTTCAAATTTCAAGATTCAAACAAGTTCACTTTTTACCATGAAATATGCATATAAATTGTCAGTTATTGTGACTTTTAGTACTTTTTATGTAGTTCATAAATATATAAATTTCATTCAAAAATTTATAAATATTTCCGGTCTAAACTGTTTATGACCATGATAAGTTTTATTTGATGTTGAGAAAAAAGGTCCTTTATATGTCTCGATGTTCAATCCGTTGTTGTTGGTTATTTCTGCATTTCTGAGTTGGATTTTGCTTCGTGAAAAATTATATCTTGGAATGTAAACCACACGTACACTTTCTTTTCATATTGTTAACTCTTTTAGTACAAAATGTTTGATCATTTTTTGAAATATATCAGAGTTGTAGGGTCAATCATAGTAGTGGCTGGTCTTTATGGATTTTTTTGTGGGGCAAAAAGATGGAGACAAGTGCAGAGGATATTGAAGTAAATAAAGAGTTGAGTAAGTCAGATGATTTGGAATTACAATTATCCAACTCTAATAATGATCAGAATTAGCCAAAACTAAACTCTAAATAAGTATAATTAATCTCTTGCAATTTGTGTATTGGACAACATATGAAATGTTAAGTTTATGAATATACACAATGATGAAAATATCTAAGAATCAACAATGTGTTTGAAGCTCATGAACAGAGAGAACATTCTTCTTCAATGTATTAGTTACAAAATGTGATATGTGCATTGCTATACATACACAATGATGATGTGGTTTAGTTGTGGAGAGTTTTAGGTTTAGTTCCATTGGTTAGCTCCTGCTATTAACTAAAGCATACTTCCTCTGATGAATAAGAATGTCTGTCTCACTCCTAGATCCTTGATCTTTGAAAGCATGTTGTAATGCTACCTTAGTATTAATAATCATGGCGTGGGATCATTCAGAGTCAACAACAAAACATCCACGTAAATGAGTACTATTACCAATTTGTCACTCTTTTGTAGCACCCCTAGAGAGTCGCATATTGATACACCATTACTTAATTACTATAATATGTTTTGTTCTCAATTTGAAAATTTGAAATTTTGTGATATTTGCAAACTTGCTTAACATAATTGTGATCGTAATTTAAGAGACTGTATAGGGATATTTACGTAATATTCTAATTAGGATTACCCATAACTTGGAAGGGAGGTGAGGGATATAAATATAGGTATATACAGTATGTATGCATTTTGGGCAGCACACTTTTTGTTTGGGCAACACCTTGTAAGGACAGTTGTAAAGTGATAAACATCACTTTTGGTGACTCTATTCACACTTCCTCTGGTGAAATTCGTCTTCTTTAACTCTAAGAAACTTAGAGAACTTCCTTAACCATATTACTTACAAAAATCACAAGAAAACCCTGGTCCTTTTAGTTGGAAGTCGAGACATATCCTATCTTTTGGTGAGTAGTTGAGATCTATTTTTGAGCTGAGTAATGTGTAGCACTTATAGAATATCTTGTTTTCTAAAGCTCCTTTTTCGGTGAATAAATATGATTTGGAAAGCTAATTCTAATACCTACAAATCCTATGGTTATGTGAAACACTAATTTAGCTGTTATGGGTTCGAAATATGAGACACAACATAGGACAAGTTCTGTCCAGATTTCAGAATTAGAAATCTTGTATGATCAACTGTTAATGTTTTGATTATATTTTTTTGTATAAAATGTATTTTGCGGTGATTCTTGATTATTTACAACCTTAAGAGATGTACCTACATCTTTCATGAAGGATATAAAGTCCAGTTCTGTCGTTCCCTTTTCAAATCTAAGTTGCGACATGAGGTACTAGGTTGGCCAAAATTACTATTTGGGAGAATAATCGTATTTGTACATGTTAGGCTTACTTGTGATGATAATTCTGTTTTACGTCAACATTATTAAGCTGCTAGTTATTAAAGAAGTTATTCAATTTTATTTATTAAGGTTTTATATACTCGTGAACAAGTTGAGGACCTTGATACGTTGGTTGGCCTACGGTTTAAACTCTAGATGTTGTTTTGGACTATTTCTATGCTAAACACTGAGATTTATGTATAAACTTGTACTTGTACTCTTTTTACCAGCTAGTATATCTGAAAGTTTATCTTGGTACCTTGGTTACCTCTTGTCACTTTGCACTGTCGTGTTGGTATCCTTTAAGACATTAAAGACACTTGTGTAACTTGCCTACTTGTACGAATTGTTTGATCACCTGGCACTCTTGCTGTGACCTTGTCCTTCTTGTGGCTGTGACTTTGTCACTATTGGCATGCCTCTTGATTCGAAACATTTTTCATCTTGAATCTGGATTTTTAGTTCGTCTGAAGTATATAAGTTGTCCATTTTAAGTACGAACTGAAAAGCCATTTTTAATACTGTTCTTGGCTCTCTTGATTATTGAGTTTTGACCTTCTTGATCCAGGGTGTCGGTCATTCTTGATATCTGCTTGTGGTTGGAGTGACGATATGATGTATATATTGGGCGAGCCTTGTTACTGAATCTCTTGGAAAATGGTGATATGAGCGTTCTTGACATTTGGATCTTTAAATATCGAACTTGAGACTTTTTATATATTGTTTACTTGATTTATTTATTATGTTTCAATTGTGCTGCCCATGAATTGAGAAAGGTAGCTTGGTGAACCTGAGGGCTCCGAACGTATAGTTCTTACACCACTAAGCTATATGCTTAGCGATAGTTGTTTCTATCGTAGGGAATGTTCGAGAGAATGCATGAAGCTTGCCATTGGAGATGGAGATTTTGAGAGCCTTAAGGAAGATCACATTTGCATATAGGCATCTATATTTGGTATAAATTGGGACTTGTACATGATCTATGTGTTGAACATTTACATGAAATTTTGAAGGCTAAGTTGATCATGTCACCATGGGTTGTACTATAGGTATGGCTATATTTTTAGTTCTTTTTGGGGTGTGTAAACACAAGTCTTGCAATATACTAAATTTACTATTTATTTGAATGTCTGTGTGAAGCATGAACCGGCTAATTCTGGTACTCGGAAGTTGGTAATATTCTTTTTATATTATTTTTAAGTGTGAGTATAATATATGCATGAAAATCTCGTAAGTTATTTGCTTAGACTATTCTGAAAGGGTTCTGCCGTCATAAGTCAAAATTCTGCACAATATCAATTTGACATCAAATTAATGTGTAAATGGGCGGGCTTCACTTCCTTAACTATTTTATTATGAACCTAATTCCTCTACTAGATTATAATCAATATGTCCTTCGTAAATCTCTTTTAAATATCGCTGCAAGTATTAAATTTTAGATTTGTTCTTTAAGTGATAGTATCCTTCCGAAAGGGTCGCTACACAATTCCTCTTGGTAAGCAAAGAATGATCTCTAGTACTCTATTGGAAGTTTGATTCAATCAAGGTAATGTTGAGCTTAATGTTCCACTATTTTGAAGCTTGCTTCAGCCCACAGAGAGATTTCAACAACCTACAGATCCGAGGGTTTCCAGTCTTCCCACCAAAATCATGAGGAGTCATATACACCTTCTCATATAATTTCCATGCAAAAGCACATTATAGACATTCATTTGATGTGTTGTCCAATGATTAGCAGTTGTACATGAAATAACAGTCCTAATCCAGACAGAGGTCATTTTAACCACAGGTGAAAATGTCCTTTAATTTTCAAAACCTTCCATACAATTGTATCCTTTAGCCACTTATATAGTCTTGAGCCTTTCCACCGAGCCATCTGCATTGTACTTAACTTTCTAGACCTATCTACAACTTATAGCTTTCTTTCCCTTGGGTAAGTCCATTAGATTTAAGGTCTTGTTAATATCAAGTGATTTAATCTCAGTCTTCATGGCATCCACCTATCTAGCATCCCTAGCAACTCCTGTGTAAGTAGTACGTTTAGTTTCAGATGAAAATTTAGACATAAAGTTTTGATACTTAGGAAACAGATGTTTATAGTCCAATACTAACGCAATAGAGTAGAGACCACTACTTGAACCAATTACGGTGATACAACCTCTATGCCAAATAGGAGGTCAAAATCCTTTAATTTATCTTCTTATAAGAGGTAAGTGAGTGACATTATTGAAGATGTTACTACATCTGTAGAATTGGAAAGTAAGGCTACATGTGAAGGATCTACAATATTCTGAACAGGTTCATGTTCATCAAATCCAGAAAGAGGTATCTTAGGAGTAGGAGAATAATTCACAGGAGTTGGAATCAAATCATCAAATGCAAAAAGATTGGGACAGTTAGGCTGAGTTTGTAGTGAAAGACTACCAACTTGAAAAGGAAGACTGTCTCCATGGACATCACATCCATATTGATAAAGAAATTTCTATTCTTAGATCATATAATTGTAACCTTTTTATGTGACTCCATAACCTACTAATACAATCTTCACTGCTTTTGGACTAAACTTGTCTTGTTTAGTGAGGTAATTTCAAGGCATAAACTTCCTATGACTCTCATGTGAGCAAGAGATGGAGGCTTACAATAAACTTTTCAAAAGGAGAGATATCACCTAATATAGTAGAAAGAATTATGTTTAAACATAAACAAGAGCTTGAATGCGTAATCACTAAAACCTAGGAAACTATATTGAAACTTGATAGGTTTGATACCAAAGCCTACATCCTGGATGTGGTCGGTACTTGAAAACCATTGTTGGTCCCCAAGTGAATCATTATCCTAGTTGACTACTAAGTGAAAGACTAACTCAAGCATACACAAGCATCAAACTGAAGAATTGTTTAGAACAGTTTACTGAATCTCAAAACCATCTGAAAAATACTAAGTATAAAACATAAAGTCTTAAATAAAACATCTGAAACTGAATACTGAAAGACTGGTCATGACTTTCTATCTATGAAGCATCCAATGTACAAGGATAGGTGTCGGGATAAGACTCACGACACCTTAAAATGCTACAACTAACAAATTATAAAATTGAAGTCCTCCAAATTTTAGTAGACCTTAGCAAAAACTAACGAGTGGATGATGTGATCTCGACGGAAATCCTATTGATGATCCTAAGTACCTGAATCCGCATCATAAAAAGATACAGGTTGAATGACATCAGTACATTGAATGTAAAAAGTATGTAATAGAGCTCAATAAAAAAAATAACTGAATTGAAAGACCGAAGGTAACTCAACTAAAGAATAATATAAATCATGATAAAAATCATTTAAACTCTTTATCGAGGAATGCAATAATAGTAAATACTAAACTGAAGGACTGAAAGTACTCAACTGAAGTATAGTGTAAATCTTGACGAAAATCATTTAAGTTCACACTACTAGAATGCAGTAATAATTAATATTGAACTAAAATATATAAATAAAAATATGCTTTACTTTAAATGGGAATTTCTTAAGTAAAAAATCATCACTATGCGCCTCGTGATGATACATTATATATTCTATGCTGCAAAAACTATCTCATACCTTGTAGGGGTATAGAACAAACTTAACCCATGGATCCACTATAAAGATCTGCTCAAAGGTAGTCAAAAGTCACCTGAAAGTCAGTGCGATTCTAACCCACGCTGGCTACGTGATTTATGGAGAATGTGAGTTGTCTGAACTCTTGCTCATATCGATGATCAATATTACTCCCAAAATATATAATTCAATGCTTAAGAGAAAAAATACTGTCTCTAGGATGAGATAAGTTCGTAAGGGTCTCTTTAAGAGGTAATAAATTCTCTCTAATAACTATGTGTGAGTTTTCTGAAAACAACACTCTCTTTCTCCATGTAAAAATATAATAAAACCTCACGAAATAAATATAGATGTAATTATGAAATATTACTGTTTTGTAGAGATTATTTACCAATAAAATAATATTTTTAATTAATTAAAAGAGTGTCTTGACACCGCAAAATTCATTCAGAGATGAAATCTCAAAGAATTTTGTATGAATCCACTTGTGAAAACGTCATTCATGAACTTGAGGTCATGATTAATGATCTCAGGTACAACAATAAAATGAATGTTAATAGTGTAACGACCCGCGAGCACTCCCTAGTCGTCACACGGCGTATTCGACCTCTCGGGGGTCTTATACAAGCCCTTAGCATTCATTCATCGCATTATCATAAGATAGTGCGGAATTTAAACCTTTTTAAAGAAATCATAACCCTTAGGAGCCAACACTTTTCAAAAGATGTCTTTAAAAAAGCAATGGAATACTAGTCTCATAATGGCCTACATAGACCCAAACTAAAAAGAATCTCAAACTAGGGACACGACCCTTAATTACATTGAAAGAAAAGTATAATGTCTTATACAAATGTCTAAGTGAAAAAGTAACTAGAATAAGAAGTCTTGTCCTCGGCATATGAGGGCATACCCAAATCTTGAGAGAATTTTTAAGTCCCAAGGTTCAACTCTAGAGATCACCTCACTTGCCCACACCTACACTTTGTAGAAAAATAGAGGAAAATATTATATTAGTACAATTAAGCACTAAGTATAATGAACATGCAATAAATCATGCAAAAAGGGATACTTTAGTTGAAGTATGTTTTTCATGCTATTTTGATAAAACTTCATAAACCAAGTATAAAAGACATCATACAAGTCAATCATCAACATACAAGATAATACTCCCATAATCCACAAGATATGACCATATTCATTAAGTAACTCATTTAACCCTATAGACCCTCTACCGAAGGTTATCCTAAGGCCCACCTAAGTAAGACATAAAGTGGTCGCCCATACAACCCCTTCATACACACCTAGGTGGTCCTCAAGACTACCCGAAGTAAGGATGTTTCGTCTTTAACACAACCCAACAATTCAACCTTCATTATTAGAATCACTAAATAAGACACTCATTCATTTAAGAGGCTTCACATAATGGTCTTGGGAGATCTAAGGAACCCACTCTAGTACCTTCAAATCTTACTCATGCTATGTGTACATACCATCCCATACTATTACCTAAACGTTGAAGAACCTAACCAATAGCTAAAGTGTACATCTCATCTAATGGGAATAGGTATTAACCGACATAGACCACACTAGATAGGTATGGAATCCGGTGTCATAAGACCCCACACCGTGGAAGGTGTTCTACTTGCCTAGGGTAGAACTTATAACCAACCCATGTATGCATACTACTATCAATTCTACATTAACAATGAAAATAGAATAACTTACCATCATCCAAAGCCAAATTGACATCATTCAGTTCCCAACAATTCTATCATCACAAGAGGACTTACCCATAATTTGCCCACAAGGACATAATTCCAAACTCATCCTTATACTAACAATTTATCATCAATAGAAGTAGATAACAATAAGAATCAACAATACAATTCAATCTAAACTCAATTTCATCAATATCTAATCATTATCATAAAACCCAATTTATAAGTCAAATTTAGAAATTATTGAAGATCATAGGTTCATGGATTTTTCACTTGAAATCATAAAATAAATCATAATATAATCATATAAATTCGTTTGGAACCATTTTATGCAAGAACCCATGAGTTGAGAAGAAGTGGGTTATTCATAATCTTTGGAAAGCTTGAAAACATTTGCGAATTGGCTCTAGAGAGAAATCTAACTCTAGATAAAGAGTCAACACACCTTAATATTAAGAAGCCATCGAAATTGTAGAAGAAAGCTATGGAAATCTTCAATCCTAGCTCCAATTTGAGATTAAGCTTCCGTAGGATTTTGAGAGAACTTCTTCTTTTTTTTTGGAGGGGGGGGGGTAGGGTTTTGTGTTTTTAAGAATGAAGTCTAAATTCTATGTTTTTAGTGTATAATATAACTTAAAATACCTAAATACACATAAAATAATTGTCCCCCCATTTATTCATCCAAGGGTGGAATTTACCAAACCACCCTTGGCTTGGCCGAGACAAGTTTAGCATTGCAGGTCCATACCACACCCACTAGACCACGGACCATGGTCTTTCACGCTCCATCATTGAGATCCATGGTTCTGGTCAGAGGCTCAAAACCTACAGGCCTTTGCAGTCCTAGTTCACGCCCAAGACCCACGAGCCGTTGGTTGCTTGACAGGTTGTGGTTTGTGGTTGTGAGTCATGCTGCCCTGGCAGCTTCTTGGCCAAGAGATGGGGTCTTCCTCAAGGGTCCCTTTTGGGTCCTTGGGGAGTTGTACCCGGACGTTAAACCCCTAAACTCGATGTTCCACTAATATGAGTCATCTCCACATGACTTAGACCTCAAAGAACACACTAACTTCACCCATATAACACTGAAACACACTAGTACGCATAAAACTAGTCTCTGAACGTCTTGGTCGTTCCTTGACGTTTGACCTCAAATACAACCAAACTAACCTATAAACTCATTTTAACATTAAATCAACAAGTTATAAACTCCTAAAACACATGTGAGGCTCTAGCGCATCCTATTTCATTTTCGGGGTCTTACAAATAGCATGTTGGAGGAGTTAAAATGATACATGTTCAAAGGTCAAGAGTTTAGAAGAAATTATGGATACCATTGGGGAAAAAATAATGATGATAAAGTTGAAGATAAATACAATATCTTTGGAACCAGTACGTGTAAGGAAGCACGTATCACATCTAGAACTCATCACAATTTTATGGTGCAGTTCAAAAGTATAGAACTGAAACTTTTGGATACAATAGAAAAAATATAAAATAATATAATCATATTTCACTAAATTATCTTAGATGTATTTTTACTTTTAAAAAATTATTAATTAATAATATTAATGGGGCCATTTATGCATATAGGGGTCTTTTGGAAATATATTATCTTATAGATATGAGTGATTTTTTTCATTGACACAAGTTGGGATCGGAGGAAAATATTATCTTAGAGAGATTATTATTGAGAAAATTTTCAAAATGACAATGTTTTAACATTTAAGAGGGCTCATTAGCAACACTTTTAATAATTAGTAAAAATGTCAAAATTTTAGTTTGTTATGCATCTTATTTATGTTTTTATTATTTTAAGGATTACAAAATTTATATAGAAATGAGTGATTTTTTTCCATTGACACAAGTTGGGATTGGAGAAAAATATTATCTTAAAGAGATTATTATTGAGAAAATTTTCAAAATGTCAATGTTTTAACATTTAAGAGGGCTCATTAGCAACACTTTTAATATTTAGTAAAATGTCAAAATTTAATTTGTTATGCATCTTATTTATGTTTTTATTATTTTAAAGGATACAAAATTTATATAGCAGACGCGAGGAATTTAGGGGAAAGAATTATTTTTAAAAAGGAACAAATGCTTAAAAGTCTCATCAGTTACTATTTATCAAAATACACCAACTTTCATGTGTTTCTTCTTCTGTCACCATGTTCTAAAAAACACGCCTTTCACCATTGTTCTAAAAAATTCAATATCCAATTTTGTTAATTTTCATTGTTTCTAAACACTTTTATTTACCAAAATAAAAATATTCAATTTTCACTAATTATTGTTATGAAAATCACAGAATTAAAGAAGTACCACACCTATAAAAATTTCAATATCCAATTTTCATTAATTATTGTTATGAAAATCACAGAATAAAAAAAATTAATATCCAATTTTCACTAATTATTGTTACAAAACTTTATGATAGTATATTATAGTTTTATTTATTAAATTTAATTTTTTTAATTGAGAAATTTGAACACCTATAGTTTTATCTATTTTTTGACATACTTTTCTCATAGTGTATTTGTTTTATTTTCCAGAATTTTGTATTCTTACTTAAATCGTATTTATTCCAATAAATAAACCATTTGAATATGTATTCATTCTAGTTTTCATGTTGTATTTTGTATAATGAAACTTGTATTTCTTTATTAGTTTGTATTCATTCCAATATATATGTCAAATAAATATGTAGCTATTTGAGAAACATATTCTTATTCGTATATTTTTTCATTGTGTATTTATTTCTCTTCAGAATCTTATGTCGTACTCATTCCAATATGTATATTATTTGTATTTGTATTCGTTCTAGTTTTTATATTGTATTTTGAATAATGATGTATTAAATATAAAGATAATATGAGGGAAAAGTGAGAATGAAATATAAAATTGGAAAAGAATACGAAAATTTTTGTTGCAATCATTCTTAAATAAAATACATAACTAGTTGGCTTGCCTTTGAGATAAATATAAATTAGGGACAAATAAAAATTCATAAATTATGCAACATAAGATTTTGCATGAATACAAATATTAATAGCATACACTAGTTTAAATACAAATTGAGAAAGGATACAAAAATTTGAAGAAAAACTATAAAAACAAAATAAACTAATAAAAAGTTGTTTTTCCTATAAATAAAATACATAACTAGTTGACATACCTTTGGATGAATATAAATTAGGGACAAATACAAAATTTCTAAACTATGTAACATGGGATTTTTAATAAATACAAATATTGATAGCATACATAGTGATTTGAATACAAAAGAACAAAATTCTAAAAAAGAACTATAAATACAAAACAAACTAATAGAAAATTGTTCGACAACTATTCAGTCTTCGTCTTCTTTTCAAGATCCCCACTAGTAGATGAAGATTCTACATTTCCGTTCTGAATTTTGAGGAAGGTTTTGCACACAAATTGGGTCCTGCATTTTAGCAGCGGATCCTACATTATCTGCTAATTCTTGAGTAATAAATAAATTAAAGAACGAAAAATCGCTAGAAATCCGTTGATTAAGATGGATACCTCTAGTAAGCCTCTTGGATTCAACCATTGGAGAGTAAACCCTAACCGAGATTTAAAAAATACAAACAATAACTTTTTAATATTTAAACAAAAAAATCAGAAAAGAAATCTAAAAATATGATAAAGATTAAGGATACATTAATCAAAGGGATTTTTGTTGATTCAATTTTGACAAAAAAAACAACCAGAATATACGACAGATAATGTTGAAGGAGTATAGAAAAAATAAATATGAGAGAGAGAAAAAAATTAATGGGAGAGAGAATTAAAAATTTGAAAAGATAAATATGAGAGAGAGAATGTTTTTTTTTAAAAAAAAAAATAGGATATAGAATTAACTGAAATGTGGAGGGAGATAAAGTAGGAAGAAAATTGGGATACATAAAAATTCTAAAATAACGACATTTTTGACATTATTACTAATATTAAAGTACGGATATTTTTACTGAATATGTTACTATTTTTGACTAGTTTACTAATTTTCCCATTATTAGATTAACAGAGTATAAATTTACTGAGGTACTACTGTAATACATTTGGGAATTATTTAGTTCCCTTAAACTCTAATCAAAGTCATACTTTAAACTTCACTTTTGGATTCACTGTTAACTTCTCAAAAATCAATTTAAGAAAAAATATTTGATCAAAACATTCTTAAAGAAAAATCAGTAAATGGGATTCATGTGGGAACATAAACGTGAAAAAAAACTCAAGGATCTCAATGCATACTATATAGCAACTCATAATCAAGAATTTAGAACTCATAATGTTTTGAAATTAGAGTATCATTTACCTGTTGGGATAGACTGATAATAATCAGTTAGGCGTAAACAGTGGGAATTAAAATAAGTGAAATAGTTTTATGTTATTTTTTCCTTATTAATCACAACAATAGGATTTTAATAATGTATTTGATAAAATGTATCTTGACAATAAATAAGTATCCGGATGACTCTTATTTTAAGAGATTTTTGTAAAATGAAAAATAGTAGGGATAGGATATAATTTAGATCTTACATTATGCGATTCCAGTAATTTTTACTATGTATAATATAATGTAAGTATTTTAATATAATTGATATATATATATATATATATATATACACACACACACACACACATACACTAAATATATATAATGTAACTATTTAATTATTTAGATAGTATATTGTTATAAATAGTTATAATTATTACAAAATTAAATTGATTACAATACACTAGTGTACACCCCCTAAAACTAATGGGTAAAACTATAGCCTTACGAGGGTAGACGTTAAGGTATGACCCCCTCAAGGACCGACCAAGGGTCCTTGAGGAGGACCCTAAAGTTTAAGCCCTAAAGCTGCCAAGAACCAAAAAACTGTGAAAAAAATCCTTGACCTACGGATGGGACTTATTGGGTATAGGTCCATCCACACCCCGTAGCTCTTGGGTATAGCTCAAGAGACCTTGAAGAGTATTTGCAAGTCATGAACCACGAACCTGCAGCACGCCCATGGACCCACTCACGGTCCGTGTTGGGGGGTGAGGTCGTAGGTCATGCCTGACATGTTGCCTCCAAACTCGGCCAAAGGTAAGTGTTTCCACATATTTCCTAATTTAATTATTATAGTGTGGAGTCGTTTTAATTCATTTTAATAAACTAATATAAGTATTTTAAAACATTAACCAACCTATTTTACTTCATAATCCCAAGACCCCATATCATAACTAACTTTACCCTCAAATATTTCTCTCACTAAAAACCTCCATTGGAAAAGAAAAGGTAAAGGTCTAGGGCTCAAGAACTCACCTTTTCCACTCAAATTCATGAAGATTCTTCAGTTAAGGTATATTAATTTTGATTCATGATTAACTTTTCATCCAAGAAGTCCTTAAATTCTCAATTTCAAAGTTAGAAAATTCTCCAAAACTAGGGTTTTCACTCCAAGTCATAAATTCTTTTGCAAAATGTTTTCAATGATTCAATTGTTTTATGTCATGGTATAATTACTGATTTACGATGTTTTTATGATAAATTCTTTCATGAATTCATGAATTTCACTAACTTTTCAAGTTGGATCTTTTTTGATAAACGAAACTTTTTATTTCAAAACCAAAGTGAATCACTACAAAACTAAACAGGTGCAGACCACTTATTTCTCAAATCTTCTAACCACTTCCATCTATACTAGTTCTACTAACTATATAAAAGAAACTAATATACGCTATGTATAGGAATCAAAACAATCTATCTCGAGCCTAATTAACAACTACTATGACCAGTGTCAGCCTATCCCTACGGAATTCCAACTATCAAGGTAAGAGCAGCCTTCCATCTTGGACGATTTTGAGCTCTCACATGATGATGATAAACAATTTCCCTTAATAACTTGTCCACTTGAAGTTTACCCTGTTCAAATCAGATTCTATTCCTCTCCCTCCAAAGCAATGTTACCAGTGTGACGAAACAACAACTAACCAACATACCTTTTCCAGACGTTCCTTTAGCTTGAGTAGTAAACCAAAGTAGTTCATTTGTCCAGCCATCGATACTTCTGGTAAAACCTAACCTAATTAGTAAACGTGCCCATAACCCCTTTGTGACAGTGCAATCAAAAAGAAATGTTCAACAGTCTCCTTTGCATTATTACAGAAGCTACATTCAAGAGGGACATGTATATCAATTTTCCGCAGTCTATCAGCTGTAGCAAGTCTTTGCCAAGCAGCTAATCAACAAGTGAATTTAAATCTGGGATGAATGATGGGATGCAAAACAATACTCTTCCATGTCATCTTTTGGTAAATAGGGAGTAGGTTAATGTACATCTTTTTTTATCGAGAATCTACCATTGTGGACCATCATTGCTAGCCTACTCTTTAGATCACCTTGCAAGTGTTGGGCATTCAAGATGATTTTTCGAACCTCAACAATCTTTCTTAATACCCAAGTAGCATTCGTTGGGATGGAACATAATTCCCTAGATTGCCCTTTCATATAATATACCTACAACCATTTTAATCCACAAGCTCTCCTTCTCTTTTGTTACTGCCCATAGTAGCTTAAGAATAGTTGCTTGATTCCAAAGTGTCATATTTATTATGTTATGGACGCCTGCAACTTTAGGACTACATAACTTTGTCCACGATACTAAGGCCTTCTTTGAATTCAGAATATTACCTGTCCATAAGTAGGTTCTACAAAGTCTCTATCATCTTCAAAGTTCTTTTAGGCAATAGAATAATTTGTACCCAATATATTTGAATGCCGAAAGTAACTGGTCTAATTAATTGATTCCTTCTAGCGTAGGAAAACAATTTAGCTGACCAACGCCTGATTCTTGCAGATATCTTCTCAACTATTGGTAAACATTGTGCCACAAATAGTATCTTTGAGGATAGTGGAACCCCCAAATATTTAAACGGTAGATCACCTTCTTGATAGCCAAGCTGACCAAGAATTTCCTGTTTCACCTTATGTTTCACCCCAGTCATATATATACAACTTTTTTCTGTGTTGTCCTGCAGTCCTGAAGCTTTAGAAAATCTTGTAAAAGTACCATGTAGCATCTGAATAGACTTCACCTCAGCTTTATAAAAAAGCAATAGGTTATATACAAAACAAACATGAGATCCCCAACCTTTTACACCTTGAATGATACTGGAAACCAATGCTTTTGTCCAATTGATAGAGTTCCCTTTGGAGGTATTCCATATCAAGCACAAAAAGGTAAGGAGACATAGGGTCCCCTTTTCCGATGCCTTTCTTGCCCTCGAAAGGTTTTGTGATTCCTCCAAGAGTATGATACTGAAGTAATGCAAGCGATTACCCATTTTATGAATAAGTAAGGAAATCCCAACTCTGACATGCTTGATTCTAAGAAGCACCATTCAATGGAACACAAGCTTTCCTTAGGTATTAATTAAGGAATTTATATGGTTTTGATGTTGAATTTCCCTAAAGAACTTATGAACCCCTATGTCTCCAAATTGTGACTTTATGATGTGGGTGATTTGTAGTAAGATGAATGTTGTGGGGTTATAATGTATTAGTTGAGTTAATTGAATCATGTTGTCTTTTCATTTCAAATGTAGTAATCCTAAATTAGATTGGTTGATTGTGATCCTTGATCCAAGAAGGGTAAGACATGAGACTTATGCCAGATTGTGGCTGAATGTGTATACTTTATGAACATGATTATACTCTAAATAGTTGTGTGTTGAATTGCATGTTGTTTTATTGTAGAAAGACTCCACCAACATGACCTATATTATGAGTGATATCATACATTGAATAACTATATTACTTGAACGAAGAACACTATATCCATGTCTAATATAATAAATGCTAGAGGTGTTGAGTAAATATGGTGCTTGGTCCTTAGAGGGTAATATATGATATTATACATACCTTGGTAAAGTGTGTTCATGATATAAGACCATTTTTGAGCAAGTAAAGTGATCATGACTTTAATGTAATTGTGGTGTAGTTGAAAGTCTGTTCTCACTCATACACTTTTACATGATTATCTCATGATTATGATGATATTACTATGTTGATTGAAAGTTCATTTTCATAGACACATAATGAGTATAATGTGAAAGTAATCATCACATATTGGAGACTCTACATTGAAAGGTATTTCTCACCTAATTGAATCCAGCATGAAGATTCTAGATTGAAAGTCAATTCTCACCTAATTGAATCTGTCAAGAACACGTGGATTGTGAAAGTGTTTCTCACGCATGATCTAATGAGTTATCCTAATGAAACAAGTTAGGATTCAATAAATACTTCATGGGAATTATGCTTATAACCGAGTGGATATTGAATATGAGATGGAATCTCCCTCCGCTAGAAAGGAATCTCATGAGATAGAATCTCCCCCGCTAGAAAAGGCTGGTTTCTAGAAACAATCTCCTTATCCCATAACTATGTGCCCTCTAGGTTATTTAGCCATTGGATTCATTTCCAAGCTAATGCATTTTAGTTCTACCTTAGGCAAGTAGGACAACTCTGTTCGGTATGGGGCATGACATCAAATTACATGCAAGCTCACATGGTCTATGTCATTTAAAGCTAATTTCCACAAGGTCAAGTCTAGGATGTGCTATGGATATTCTAGGAGTTCTAATTAGTATGGGTGGGGGTATAGGACTTCATTCATGCATTTCACAAGTAGTCTTTGAGAGTAGTAGTGGTAGGTTGCTATTTGTCAAGATGACTCATGTAATGAATATGCTTGGGTTTAATTAGTTGTTGTAACTGATGTCAAGGCTACTTAAATTGTTGCATGTTAACTTGGGTTGTTGTTATGAGTTGTTTTTATTGATGTGGTTGACTAAAAGTGAATGTTTCCTAGTCTATGAGAGATGAGCTAAGGATGAGATTAAAAGAGGGTCTTACTTATGCATTGCACAAGCTTGCCTTGAGGTGGCTCATGAAGTTTTGCTCACATATCATGTTAACACTAGATTGCATTAATTGTGTATATGTTCCTAATGATATCTCTTATGTGCACTAGTTGTGATTGTTGTCTACCATGTTATGGACAATGTTACTTCATGATGTCTTGTATGCTTATGATTGTGTTTTCATACTACTTTCCAAAAATGGTGATTTAAACTAGCAGAGTGCATGCATTCAACTAAAATGTTCATTTTAGTATGTTTTCAAAGGTTTTCATGCATGGCTATCATACTTAGTAAATATATGTGTTAACCCATATTTCTTCTATATTTTTACAAAGTGTGGGGTTTGTAGGCTTGAATTCTATGAGAAGGAAGATAGTTTTTTAAAGAGCATAGAGTTGAAGATTTGGTGAGTCCTGATAGATTCGAGGACAAACCCATTATTACCCGTTACGTCTTTTATTTTACTTTTAGAACTTTTGTATGGGTTATGTACCAAAGTTTTATTCAAGTGTGTAGATGGTTTGAGACATATTGTCATAGACTCCCAGCGGATATTTTAGTAAAAGACTTCAGTTGTAAAGAAAAGTTTTAAATTTCCATAAAATTTCCTATGTTCTTATGTTATGATATACTAAGAGGCTTGTGTAAGGCTCTTCGGATTTTTGTACATCATTTTACGTCTAGGGAGTACTCTCGTATCGTAACATCTATATTGATAATAACTCAAAGTTTCAAAATTAATAATTAATAAACAGTAATTATAAAAAGAATTGAACCAGCCCGATCCATTATTGGAAACCGGGACCGACAACAAAATCCTAACCGAGCATGGGTCAGGTTTTTTTACTCCTTTCATTGTTTAGATCAATACCGGCCCGAACCATTATTGGGAAAATGATTTTTTGCCCGATTTGGTATATCAGTACCAAATATATTAAAGGGATGAGTTGTCCCGTCCAAGCCTAATAAACAAGCTTACTTGTTGTTTCCATAATACCAAATTTGTGGTTTGAGAATGAATATGTATCTTTTCTTAATAATAAATATTTATTGATATAAGAAATATAAAAATTATCAATAGGTATAAGTACAAGCAAGGGGGGCTAACCCTTATCTTACCAATCCTAAGAAGGTATGAACCTCTACTAAATAACAAGCATGAAGAAAATAAGAACTAGAGGGAACTAGTATTCTATGACCATCATTGAGTTAGTAACATACACTATGATGATATTTCAAGTAAGGATACTTAAATAATGCAAAATTATAAAAGCCAAGAATAAAGTTGTAAGACCTCAAAAATGACTTAGGTGAATCTAGAGACTAACATGGTTGTTATGATGGTCTAAGGTCCTAAAATGATTTATAATGTGGGTTTGAGGCAGTGTTTAAGAGTTTAGCTGCATTGGAAGTCAAACGTCAAGGGACGACCCAGACGTTCGACGACTAAGTCACATATGTGCCTCATATGTGGTTTTATGTATTGCTATGTGATTCATGAGTTCATAAGGTACTTAAAGGAGTTATTATGGTATATATAGTAAGTGTTTCGAGTTTTGTGAAGTTTGAAGGTCAAAAGTTCAAGAACGTCCATGACTTTCGAAAGGTTTGCCTTGAAACGATCTTGTGTGTCTATGTATGTTTCATCGAGTATTACTTGTTCGTTTTTGATGAAACTCATGTGGTAGGTCCTAAACTTGTATACAAACATATTTGGGGTGGAAACGTCTGGGTGCCACTCCATGTAGGAACCGCAAGGGGCCCTAAAGGAGGACCCCAACATTGGAGTTCAACACTACCAGGCAGTGGCAATCGACGACCCAAACGACGGCCAGTCGTCCTAGAAACGGCCCGTCGATTGAGACACTTCTCCTGCAGGTTGGGGAGTTCCAGGTGCAACCCACGAGACCCTCATCGACGGGATATGGGTGAGACCACGGACCATGGATACATCCGTCGATGGGCTGCTTGTTTTCTGCTAGCGTTCTGTTAACTTCAGGGGTGAAGTTGTAAATTCACCCCAAATCTTATTAAATGTGAGTGCATCTGTTTTGGGTGTTTATGGGTATCTTAAGAGTATATAAGCCATTAACTCATTATAACCCTAACACTAAATCAAAACATATTCCCTCCAAAAGTTCCTCCAAAAACCTCCATGTGAGTTCAAAGTGAAGATGGAACTTGAAGATGGGTATTCAATGGAGTTTCTTCTTCAATTAGCTTTGGATTCTTCAAATAAGGTATGGGAGTTCTTCATCTAAGGCTTGTTATCACCTTAGAGCCAACTTCAAAGATGATTTTCAAAGGATTTTAAAAAGATGAAAAAGTCCAATTTCTACTCGAAGTCTTGGGTTCTTGCATAATGGTTTCCAAACGTTTATATATGATGAAATTGATGTATAATTGATGTTTTCCAATGAAATTATCCATGAACCCTTGATCTTCTCAAATCTCTAAATTTCACTAAAATATGGGTGAATTGATTATGCTTTGAGATTAATGAATTCATGTGTAGATTGTTATGGGCTTTTGATTCATGTATAGATTATGTATGTATGGTGTATAGGCTGTTTCAGTTTGATTAATTGAGTAATGAATACTCTTAGATCTATTGCATGCTAAGCTTATTGAATTGATATTGACTTAATACTTATAGATTCTAGTGTAGATTTTTATGGGCTTTCTAATGATGTAAGAATTGTATTCAATTTATATCTAATTGGTTTTAGGTTGATAAATCTTTATTGAATTGACTTAGATTTCATTGAGTATTATAGTTTATGTATTGAATTGATGTTCATGGCCATGGGTAAGGGCCTTATTGTATCAAATTGGATGAATAAGCTTCGGAATTGAAGTGTTAAGATGGAGTGGGGGTATGCTGCCCTAATTCCTTTTATTTTATGTTAATTAGACTTTAATTATGTTGTGATTGGTATGGTCCACTTATGGTGGCGGTGCTATGTGAATTGATGTGGCCTTGTCGGCGTTACTTTATGCAATGTGATGATCATGGCCTTGTCGGCGTTACTTTATGCAATGTGATGATCATGGCCTTGTCGGCACTACTTGAAGTATTATGATGATTTTCTTAGTTGATTTATGTGAAGTATGAGTGTATCTATCTATTTGGGAAGTAATGTGAAAGTATGTGTTTTTTCCATGTATGTTAGGAAATCATGTAGACTATGGCTATGTGCTTATATGTATAGTCTTAGGGTTGATGCATGGTTGTTCCTACTTGACTATATGAGTTTATAATAGTTTATTGATGATGATATGGTAGTGTGTAGGATGACTTTAAAGATGATAATGGTTATTCCTATGTTCTTATAGAATGAGTAGTAATATGTGTTAAGGTAAAGTATGTGGTGTCTTGTCTTGGTTGACTTGTGTCCCTTACTTGATGCTTGTATGAATATGAATATGTGATGTCTTGACTTAGGATGCTATAGTCTCTTATTCTTGAATGTATGAAATATATGTGACCTTGAATGATGTTAAGAGTGTCTTTTATGTGAAACCTTGAACCTAGTGGTAAGGTTATGGATGTTGAAGTCGTAAGCCATAATTGTATCCTTCAAAGTAAAGGAATGATGGACTTAAGGTTAATTGGCTGGAACGGCATCATATTAATCCTTAGGAAAGTCATCATGAACTTCTTCTCGCCATTGTAAGGTAGCCCTAGTAAACCTTTTTTTGGTAGGGTAAATGTGATTGGGTTATGAACTTGTTCTGGAACCCTTTTATGTGAAACTTTAATGTGGTTAATCTATGAGAACGAAGGCTATCACCGAATGAGTATGGTAAAGGGAGTAGTTCTCGTTAAGTATGAGACTAGATTACAAAGCATGCCCTTCATATTCCTTAACCATGTGCCTACATGGGATGTGTCCTAGTTCTACCCTTGGCAAGTAGAACACCCTCATCGGAGTAGGTTAGAACTACGGATTCCATGAGTTCCTACCATGGTCTATGTCGGTTATTGCCTATTCTCATCATATGGGATACCTACTAGCATTAGAGAAGTTCTATGAAGTTTAGGTGGTGGTATGGGACACTATCTAGACATTACACAATAGGCTTTGAAGGTGTTAGTGAGAGTCCCTAAGTCTTGTCTAAGACCATTACTTGAATGTCCTTTATGTGGTGAATGAGTCTTAAATGAACTAACGGATAAATGACTAAAGTTAATAAAGTATGTTAAATGATGTAGTACTTACCTAGAGAAATTAAGGGTTGTCTAGTTAAGGTATGAAGGGGGCATAGGAATGGTCACTTCTTATCTTACCTAGATAACTCTTAAGAATGACTCTAGTTAGGGAATTTGGTTGATTATGTGGACATGATCTAATCCTTAGGTAGTCTTAAGGATTACTTAGGTAATCTTGAAGAGGTCAATCATGTATGTTATCTTCTTGATTTATTTAAGTAAGTCTTTTGATAGCCTTTGAAGGAGAATGTCATATAACCTATATGTTAATGTGTTAAATGAGAATGATTCTATCTTAGGTAGTCTATAGGATCTCTTAAGTGTGTGTGTAAGGGATTGTATGGGAGGTGTCTTCACAACTCACTCAAGTGAACCTTAGAAACATCTTTGTAGGAAAATCTCATGTTCTTATGTTAATGTCTCTTAAGTGTGTATGCGACTCATTTTTACGTAATCTTGAAGGTCGTTTAGGCACATCTAGAGAGGGTGTATGGGCGGCCTCTCTTTGTGAGACTTAAGTGAATCTTAGGATGGCTTAGAGTGAGAAGATTACATGATAAAGGGTGTTTTAAGTGAAGTGAAGGAACTTCACTGTAACAGCGAATTGAGTTCACTCTATAGTGAAGTGAATTCACTTAAGTTTCTACATATGTGATTATTGGCTTAAGTGATTTCTTATGTTTTTCTAATTTGTTAAATGTTGTTCTTATGCTTATAGTATAATCTTTTAATCGAAATTCATGAAAAGCATGTTGTTTACTAATGTACCTTTTTCATGGTTTTTGCATGACTTCCATACTTAGTACATCTAATGTGCTAACCCCTTGTTTTCTCTTTTGACTAAAGTGTAGGGAAATGGAAGTCTTGATGTGCCATGGAGGATGGATAGGTTTCTAAGGCTTGAAGATGAAGTATTGGTGAGTCCTCATCTATTCGAGGACAATATCCGCATGTCCCTTATGTCATAGTCTTTATTTTATCGTCTTGTATGAGATTAGTCCCAAGTGTTGTATACTCTAAAGTTTAGATGGTTCAAGTAGATGTTGTAAAGATTTAATGTTTTAAATAAAAGTCTTCCGCCTGTGTAATGTTTACGAAAGAGTTCTTCGTGTGTCAAGAAAGTTTTAAATTCTTACTCATTTTAGTATGTTTATTATGCAATGAATGATACGAGAGGCTTAGATAAGACTTCTTGAAGTCTCATTTGTCATGTGACGACACAAGGACGCTCTAACTTCTATGGTGTGCTTGCGGGTCGTGACAAAAGTTGTGTTATCAACCTCAGCCTTCCTATTACAAATGTATGAATTAAAAAATAGGTTATCTGTCTAAAGTGACTTAGAAGTATTTCCCTCTTGTCTTCTTCTTCAAATTTGTCCAACAGCACTTGGTAGTTCATCACTTTTTCTTGAGTTGATTGGATCTTTTTAAATCTATTGACACTTTCATATGGTTTTGTTTTGCTAGTCGCCTAGGTAGTTGCCATGGATCAAACTCTCCGATCACTTTACCATCCCAACTGTGTTTCCTACCATATGTCTTCCTTTTGCTCTTGTTACTTCCACTTCTTTGATACCTAGGTGAGATATCCCCATCCCTAGATACTTTATCAAAGCATTCGTCTAGTATATCATCTTCCTCATCGTCATCAAAAGAATCACTGCCCAAATCAATAGCATAAACTTTAGTGGGATTAAACTTTGATGTCAGGGCCTCTAATAACTTTAGTGGGATTAAATTTAGATGTCAAGGCCTCTAATTTATTCTTATTTGCAATCAAAATTTTAGGCACAAATTCTAAATCTTGTGGCCTTAATTTTCCATCCAAAATAAAAGGTGAGACCTGCTCTTCTTCATCAACCAATCAGCCCACCTAGGAGCACTCATCTCCCCCCGATTTTCCTTTGAAATAATCAAACTAGTTGTGAGATTAGCTTGAGAAAGTGATGACATACCTTTCATCAAATCTTTGTCATTCCCTTTGGACAAAATAAGTTGTCCAGATTCACCTTGAAGTTTCCCAAATGACTCCAAAGAATTGTTAGGGACCTCGTGAGCAAAGGTGTTTAAAGTGACTATGGGTGGCTTGGTCGCTATATTGGATTCGAGTGTCATGACAGCCTTACATATTTGAATAATCTTATTTACATCAGGTTAGAAATATGTAATGTTGGATCCATAACATTACCATCTTTTACGGTATCCTTCAAGAAAGTATCAAAACTATTCTAGCATAATAGGTCAATTGAGGAATTACTTCACGAACCTGGAGAAACATTAGATGATGCCATCCTACGTATAACCATATTCCATTTCTTTGCTACAAGTTCCTCTCCCTTTGTTCAAATCCTTGTCCAGCTTTATTGCTAATGATCCATCAATGTCCTCACTCGTATTAATAGCAGTTGAAACTGCAATTTCCTTGGCTTGATGTACCAATTCTTCAACATGTCGGGGGACCTCATTTAAAGATTCGTGATTAAAATTGCCAATACCAGAAATATTGACTTGCTGCATCAAATTTGGATTCTTCGACCTTTGATGTTGTGTTGTTTTTATAGGTGTACCAAAAACTCTATCACTTGAACTTGTGCTCATATCACCTCAATTTCCAAGCTCCAAATCGTTCTCAATAGAATTTTCATTTGGTAAAATTGAAGGTTCAGAAATGACTTGATGGTTTGCATCCTCTTTTACCGCCTCCTCACCAATCAAAGAGGATTTAGGAGTTGAATCTACAAAAGTATCAGTCTTAAACTCATTAGTACATATGTCATGCAATTTTGAGACTCCATCAACAGTAGGTAGCCAAAGAACCATAATTTGTAGCCAATTTTTGCATCACATTTTGATTGCCAATTGATTTTTCGATATATCCTCTCAAAATATCACGTGCATCTCCTTGTAATTATTCCATATTGTTAGCCTCAGAATCAGATTGTGTAAGGGCAACATCTCTCAGTTTCGTCGACTAAACGATCACCTTGTGACAATGTCTTCCCTAGTAACAAACGACATTCATTTTCCTCATGTACTTGATGTTTACAATAAGTACAATATAGTGGAAGATTATCATAGACAATTCTTTAATAATGCTCAATAATTTTACCCGATTCTTTCTCCTGAATTTGTAGTCTTACACTATTAGTATGCTTGTCTAGTAGGTCTAGAATTATCTTAACCCTAGTCGTACTTGGCCTAGTGCAATCTTGTGTTGTTTTATCAACTATGATAGTCTTCCATGGAGCTGTACCAATTGATAACAAGGACTTTCTTGCAAAGAGATTTGTAGGTAAATCTGGCAATGAAACCCACACCCAGGCTTTAGGTGTTTCGTCCTTAGGGTTGAACGATGGCTTCCATAGAAAATTTTTAAACAAATACTCCTCTCCACCAAACTGAAAACAGCCATAAGAACTTGACAAAAATGTACAAAGTCCTCATATAAATCAAACCTGATCAACAAATGACGAAAATCAAGTTGTCCAATATTACAGTTTCCTTTAACATCAAATTACTTCGGTAAACACTTTCACAACTCTGATAAGTGTGGTTTTCCATATGAAAATCTGATAATCACTGCTTGATGCAAGCCTTCTTCCTTGGAAAACTAATCTCTTTCCTCCATAGTAAATCTCATGGTAGGTTCCCCATGAATAAACTCAATTGGTTTTAGTCTATCTTTTGACAGTTTTTAGATCGTTTTTGGTAATTTTAGAGTTGCTGAGTAGGATATTTTTGAATTAGGGTTGATGGTTTTCACCCCCACAGCCACAGGCTGTGAAGAAGGCGAAGCAGTCATGGCTGCTATCACGTCCCCATTGATCACTTGAGAGAAGAGCGGATGCTAGGGTTTTTAATGTCGAAAAATCTTATCCTTTTGTTGTTGAGTTAGGCTAAGATCCATTTATTTTAACCATGTTACAAAAATACGCTCATTGGGATGAATGAATATGTTGGGTATATAGCAAGATTTAATGGAAAATAGAGGAAAAATGAAAAGAGAGGAACTTGAAAAGTACTCTTATACTTTAGTGAAAAAACATTTCTCCATCATCAGTGGTGGAAAAAAAATAGAATAGTTTAAATATAGAAACACTCCTATTAATTGCTGAAACGGTTGGAAAGAGGTACCCCCCTCGCGTCGTCGTTGTCTCTCGACTTCGGCCACGACTTTTGGAAAATGATCGATCGAGAGATTATTTTTTGGACAAAGTTTGATTTAATTATTTATTTGATTAATTAAATTAAATTAAATGGACAAAATGTTTTCAATTAATTATTTGATAACCCAAATATTTTCAATTATTTAGTTGAGATTAAATGAAATGTTTCAACTTTTTAGTTGATTAACCGAAACATTTCGACCCGACTCGAATCGCAAAACCTGTATTATTTAAATTCTTGCTATTGGAAATGAATGTTCTGAAAGGTTGCAACTTTCAAGAACAACCATGACCATTTGAATGGTTGCAAACTTTCATGAATGGTCGTCTGGATTCTGAAAGGACTGCAACCTTTCGAAACCAGTTCCTTTTTGCTATAAATATTATTCATTCGTCAGACTTTTTCCTTACAAAATTTTCTTATTTCTTCTTCTGCACACAGTTTCTTCGTGTACTTTACTGTTGTTGAGTGGCTCGTTGACTCCAGCCTTTTAGGTATCAATGAACTAGTGATTGAGATTATTCTATCCTGAGAGGACATATTTCAAATCAAACTTTGAATACTATATGGGAATTATTTCCTTAAGGGGACACTGTGCATTCAGTGGGCTTGATCTTTTTCCATTATGATTTTTCCAGATTCTGGTATGTTTATAGATTTTAGTTTTTTGTGAATTAATTTTTGTTCTTCTATTCTTACTGGTTCATTAAACTTTGATAACTTCGTATTTTCGCAAAGTTTGTTGAAATCAATAAATCTATTTTTAAACACAGATCGATAACAATCTTAAGGAAATTATTTTTTTTAATTTGTGTTTCTGATGGAGACAAAAACCTTTGTGATTTTATACCCTTATTAAGTTTGAAACATTAATTTATTGCATACTAAGTCTGTACGGATTTTGTTCATAAAAAATGGCAAACAACAATGTTTTGCTGCACCAACCCAAATTGTTGTACCACCAGCAGAGAAATTGGGAAATTCTCCGATGTGAATTTCAATGGTGACAGAAATAGGTATTTTTATATATTACCACTCTTGGTCTGCAGAAATTTACCAATGAAGAAACTTAGTGTGTGTTGCTGAAATGCCAAATAGAGAAAAATTCATGATTTTTGAAGCATAGAAACAAGTAGACTTATGATGTAAGGGCTACATTCTGAATGCTTTATAGGATGAATTATATAATGTCTATAGTGCAATGACAACTTTGAAAGAATTGTGGGATGCACTTCAGAAGAAATATAACATGCATGCTTGAAAAAGTTAGTGGTCGCAATGTTTTTAGACTATAAAGTGATAGATAGTAAATCTGTTGGATCACAAGTGCAAGATGTTCAACTTATTTCCCATGATCTGATTACTGAAGATATTATAGTAAATGAGGTTCTTCAAGTGGCTGCAATGATCGAAAAGTTAGCACCTTCGTGGAACGACTTCAAGAACTATCTAAAGTACAAGCATATGAAAATGAAGCTCAAAGATCTTGTGATTCGGCCAAAGATAGAGGAAGATAACAAAATCGCCGAAAAGAAATCGCGAAAGAGTTCTACAATAATTGGGATTAATATTGTTGAAGAAGCTCCTACCAAAGACAAGAAGAGAAAGAAGTCCAACGGACAAAAATCAGAACAGGCCAAGAAGAAATTCAAGGGCAATTGTTACAATTGTGGTAAGGCTGGTCATAATTCCTCTGATTGTCGTGCTCCAAGAAATGACAAAGACAAAGTCAAAGGTAAAAGTCAAGCAAACACCGTGGAAGAGATAGGAGATGCAGATGACTTGTTTACAATGACATAGGAGTGCAACTTAGTTGGAAATCCCAAGGAATGATTTCTCGACTCAGGTGCCACTCGGCATATTTTTTTTCTATGAAAGAAGTCGTTGCAACGTACACTCCTGCCGATTTAGATGAAGATTTTTTCATGGGAAACACAACAACAAGGATTGCAGAAACTGACAAAGTAATGTTAAAAATAACATCCGACAAGGTGTTGACTTTGAACGTGTTCTGCATGTCCCTACTATTAAGAATAATTTAGTTTATGTTGCACTACTCATTAAGAACGGGTTTAAGTGTGTCCTAGTTAGTGACAACGTTGTAATAAGTAAGAATGAGATGTTCTTAGGAAAGGGCTACCTCAATGAGGGCCTCTTCAAACTGAATGTAATGGTTGTTGACAGTATTAACAAGAATCTTGCTTATGTTTACTTATTAGAGTCAAATGATTTATAGCACACCCGTTTGGGACATGTAACTTACAAAGCCTTGCAAAAATTGGTTACTTTAGAAGTATTTCCTGATTTTAAATGTGATAAATCGAAATGTGAAATTTGTGTAGAAAGTAAGCTTGTGAAACATCCTTATAAGTCTGTTGAAATGAATCCAAAGCCTTTAGACTTAATTTCCATAGATATATGTGATATGAAGTCGCACCATCTCGTGGTAGGAAAAAGTATTTTATAAATTTTATTGACGATTGCACTCGATTTTGTTATGTACATTTGTTTAATAGTGAGCATGAAGTAATTGATGCATTTAAGCAATACAAATGAAGTGTAGAATCAGTTGAATCTAAAGATAAAATGATTCAGAGTGATAGGGGTGGATAATACGAATCTCCTTCTGCAGAGATATGTTTGGAATATGATATTATTCATCAAACTACTGCACCTTATACACCACAGTCAAATGGTTCGGTGGATCGGAAGAACAAAACATTAAATGTAATAATGAATGTCTTTATAATCAGTTCTGGTTCAGCGTGAAGCCTTTGGGGGAAGCCATCCTTATGGCTAATAAGATACTCAATAGGATACCCCGTAGCAAAACGCAGTCAATTCCATTTGAGTTTTAGAAAGGAAGGAAGCCCAACTTGAAATATTTCAATGTGTGGGTGTTTTTAGTAAGGGTAGAGGTTCCTTTACCCAAAAGGATGAACATTATACCCAAAACGATGGATTGTTTATTAAATGGATATGATATGAATAGTAAGACCTGCCGAGTAATCTGAGATTCATGTTAATACGATAATTAAGTTAAATAACGCGTAGTTATTTCAAAACATTTCCATATAAAATTAAATGTGAGTCAGCAAGTGAAACACCTGAATGACCACGAGAAGAATCAACAGAAAATATACTACCTAGTGAGGATCCTAGCTACGCCAACGAAAACTCACTTCTTTCAGACTAGATTTTGTAGCGTTGTTGCTTGAATATGAGCCTCAAACATTTAAAGAAGTTATGTCTTCTTCTGACTCAAAATTATTGGAAAGAAGAAGTCAATAGTGAGATAAAATGAATTTTAAGTAATCAAACTTGAGAATTGGTTGATCTTCCTCCAAGAAATAAACATTTAGCATCAAAGTGGATATTTAAAAGGAAATAAAAGTTGATGGGACTATTGATAAATATAAGGTTAGACTTGTAGTCATAGGATACAGGCAAAAGGAAGGTTTAGACTACTTTGACACATACTCTATAGTAACAAGGATAACATCAATTAGGATGTTAATAACACTAGTGGCAGTGCGTAATCTTAAAATCCACCAAATAGATGTAAAGACAACCTTCTTAAATGGAGAGTTGGGGGAAGAAATTTACATGAAACAGCCTGAAAGGTTTGTAGTTCCTGATAAATGGAGAAGGTGTGCACAGTTGTAAAGTCACTTTATGGGCTCAAGCAGCACCCAAACAATAGCATGTTGAATTTGACCATACAATGTTGGAAAATTGATTCAAGATTAACAAATATGATAAGTGTATTCATATTAAGAACGTTCTGAACCATGAAGTCATTGTTTGTCTGTATGTTGACGATATATGCTAACAATGAATAAAGATATTGACGATATAAATGTTACTAAGTGCATGTTGTCCAGCAAGTTTGTTATGAAGGACTTAGGAGTTACTGATTTGATCTTAGGGATCAGGATTCTCAAAACTCCTCAGGGACTGGCATTATCTTAATCTCGTTATATTAAAAGATTACTCGATAAGTTCAAATACTTGATTTTCAATATTGTCAAAACTCCAATTGATTTAAGCTTCACATTTCAAAAGAATATAGGTGGTGACTCTCAATTGGAATATGTCAGAGTGTTGGGAAGTTTGATGTATAGTATGAATTGTATACGTACAGAAATAGCATGTGCTATTAGAAAACAGAGCGGGTTCAGTATTAATCCGAATCTAACTCATTGGATGGCATGAAACGTGTGTTGAGGTATCTAAAACATACACAACGTTATGCTTTGCATTATAATAAATAAATAAATAAATAAATAACCGTGATTGAAGGATATACTGATGCAAATTAGATCACCGGGTCAAATGAAGTAAAATTCACAAGTGGTTATGATTTTACACTTGGCAGAGGAGCATTCTTTTAGAAATCATCCAAACAGACATGTATAGCTCGTTCCACAATGGAATATGAATTTATTGATTTAGATAAGACTGGTGAAGAAGTTAAATGGCTCAGAATTTCCTAAAGGATATTCGAATATGTCCCAAACCTGTGAGACCTATTTACATATATTGTGATAGTCAAGCAGCAATAGGTAAGGCAGGGAGCATCATGTACAATAGAAAGTATCATCATATACGACGGAGATAAAACACCGTAAGACAACTTCTCTGTAGTGGAATTATCACAATTGACTATGTGAAGTCAAGTAATAATGTGTCAGATCCACTAAAGAAAGGCCTAGTGAGAGAGGAATAGAAAGATCATCTAAGGGAATGGGTTATGCTTAGGACAAGTCAGCATGGCGGTAACTCCATTTAGTAGACTGGATATCCCAAGAACTAGATTCAAGGAGAAAAACAAAGTTGTGACTTACAGTTCGACATTGATAATCAACTCAATCCATTCTCATGATGAAGACAATGTTCAGGAACAAGGTTATGACTTTAAGGCTTGTTAATGAGTTAATAAAGCTTAAAGTTTTAGTGATTTGCTAAGTTTGGCATATTTGACCAAATAGTATATCTACGAGATGACACGGTTAGAAATCACATATGTGAGTGTGAAGTGTAAGTCGCTTCAAACAGAATTTTATGTCAAAAGCCTATTCTCTCTACATTCATGAAACTATGAGGTTTTGATGGCTGAAACAAACACAAACGTAAGAACCATAAACGGTAAAGGTTTAATTGTGTGACATATGATTGTCTAGGTATACACAAAGCTCAACATTTCAAAGATATCGCATCTATCGATTGACCGAGTATATCCGACATATGTTCACTACGGAAAGTCCAAGGCGAAACCTACTTATCCAGATGCAATTTATCCTTGCTTGTAAAGTACACACTCGTCCATGCATTCCTTATGTTATAACCATTCTTCATTCATGTGGGGGATTGTTGGGTATACAGCAAGAGTTAATGGGAAATGAAGGAAAGATAACAAGAGAGGAACTTGAATAGTTGGGAACTTGAAAAGTCCTCTTATGACTTAGGGAAAAGGTGTTTCTCCTTCATCGTGAAAAGAAAATAGAAGATTTTAATATAGAAAAACTCCTATTAATTGTAAAAAGGGTTGGAAAGAGGGACCCCCTCGCGTCGTCATCGTCGTCATCGTTGCTCACTCGGCTTCGGCTTCAGCCTGTTTTATTTAAATTTCTTTTCATTTTAATTTGAACTTTCCGCCGTTGGAAATGATTGTTTTGAAAGGTTGCAACTTTCAGGAACAACCATGACCATTTGAAAGGTTGCAAATTTTCATAAATGGTCCTGTGAATTATGAAAGGATTGCAACCTTTCGAAGCTAGTTCCTTTTGGATATAAATAACATTTATTCTTCAGACTTTTTCCTTACAAAATTTTCTGATTTCTTCTTTTTCTTCTGCACTAAGTCTCTTTGTGTACTTTATTGTTGTTGAGCGGGTCGTTCACACCAGCGTTTTGGATATCAATACATTGATGATTGACGTCATCTATCTTGGGAGGATATATTCCAAATCAAACTTCGGTACTAGAGGAAAATAATTTTCTTAAAGGGACATTGTGCATTCAGTGAGTTTGATCATTTTTCATTCTGATTTTCCAGATTCTGGTATGTTTACAAATTTTTATTTTGTTGTGAATTAATTTATGTTCTTATTGGTTCATTAAACTTTGATAACTTCGTATTTTTGTAAAGTTTGTTGAATCAGTGATTCTGTTTTTAAACACATATTGGCAACATAATATGTATCCATGATAGCAGTAATAAAGAAAATTTTGAATGATATATATATATATATATATATATATATATATATGAATGTCTTGGTCAACACAAACAATCGCATGCGACAAGCTTTCTCGAATAATAAATGTACTTTCGAAATACTTTTTTAGGCCAAATTTGATCAATTAAGAAAATTATTTTCACTACGATATTCATTTCCACAAATAACTCCTCATGTACAAAAATGCATGGAAAATGGACTTACAGAGTAGTACTCAATAACGATATATTATAAGTCATATAATATCAATTAATTAGCAAAATCTTAACTCAAAATTCACGATAATGATTCATCTCTATAGTACTCTAGTCTCATCATTTCTCCCAAGCCATAACATTGTTTATACAATAAGCTATAACCCAAATAAAGTCTAGAGCGTGAGTCATAATCTACCTCAAAAGCTAAGAAAATTCATCACAAATTCTTACACAATTACCTTACTCTTGTGTACCTCCAAAACGCTCCCAATCTATTAGAATTATGTTTTACATGAATATACTAGTCTAACGATACTCATATTGTCAAACTAAACTTTGGATCAAAAAGTTAACCACAAACCACTGAAGTCAAATTTAGAATTTTCTTTTAGAATCGTTTTAACCATAAGGATAAGTAACTTATATTTGGATTTTTTTTCTAAACTCTTAAATCACCACAATATAATTTATAACTTTAGGTGCAAAATTCCTTAATTTTCAATACCCAAATGTTGTTTAACGATCAAGTCAGTGATAAATCAAAGAATAAAAACCAAGTAAGGCGATACAATCTTATCTTTGAAATAAAATCTTCAAATACCTTCAAGAATCTCCCCAATTAGAGCTCAAAACATCCAAGAATTTAATTTAGAGGTCTAGATCTATTTGGGGGAGATAATTCAATTTGGGTAGTGGGTGTTTTCTGAAACGCGATATTTCTAAATAGATACATTAATAAAGAGTGTTAAATCTTTTACAAATATTAGTTAAGTGTCATTAGATTCAATATAATAAAAGTCTTAGGGAAATATAAAAAAACTATTCTATGATTGAAGTAAAGTTTCTTTGTTGATTATAAAGTCAAGTTTCTTCGTTGATGCTCAAGAAAAAAGAATGATTTTATTTATTAATGCTACTTATGTGCACTCTCATGAAATTCGCTTCAAAATGGCCCTTTTGTTTTACATACTTACTACTTCTTAATACTTCAGTATTTTAGACCATGAAAAGTTCATATGACTTGCAATAACACCGGTTGAAGTTTATATTATTTTAATTTTTATCGCTTATTTAAGGAGTAGTTAATGTTATGAGATAAATATTTTCATTAATACAAGTATATGTTTATATTTGTATAGGTATTTGTATTTAAATTAAAGAATTATATATGTCACAAACGTATTATCAAATTAACAAAGATCTTCTAGTTTCAAAATATATTATTTTAACTTTAAGATCTTTAAAAAAAAATTGTAGTTGAGAAAATTACAGATGTCACTTGTTCATTAAGTGGGTGTAAACATTTGATGCAGACAAATTTTTTCCTACTCTACTCCCGTCTAAGATGTATCTGAACAAGACGATATAATAAAATTGGAGCAACAATTAAAATAAATATTATATTTAAATTAATAATATAATACGAATGTAACAAAGATCAAAACGAGGTATTAAATTATAGTTACTTACCCTAGAAAGAAAAATTAGAGTTGAAAGTAGACTTCTTTTTATTATTTCCTCATTAAATAATTAATTGCACAACAATTCAAAAATATTAATCTAATAATTTACATTGTCACAACTCTTTCCTAAAAAAAGTTGCCATAAATAATTTTTGTTATAAAAATTAGAAACCGAGTAAATAATAAAAATAAAAGTTTCAATAAAATGTAAAAAAAGTTCCCTAAAAATAATGTATGCAGCGTTAAAGAAGTGCAACATCTGTATAAATTGCTATCCTGTTTTCTTCTTTTCATTCATTCATTCTTGTAGTTTTGAGAAAGGAGAATGTAGGAATTGGTTAAATAGTTCCTTTTGTAGTTAGTTAATTAATTAAGTTGATTAGTAGAAATGTTAATTAGCTAGTGGGGTCCACAAGGTTGTTAGTTAGTTAGTTAGTACTAGTGCTGTGTAGTATGTATAGAAAGCATAGTTCATTGTAAAAGTTAGTTACATTTTGTAGATCAATAATATCTTTCTCTTCTTTTCTCTTCTTTAGTTCATTCTTAGATCACATTTTCTATATGGTATCAGAGCAGGGTCCATCTCACCCGATGTTGGGACCCCCAAAATCAAAACCACGCACCAGATGCTAAGCACTAGGCGTGAGGTGGGTGTTAAAAAATGACAAAAGTCCCACATTGGTGGTTAATAAGATAGGTGGACTCCTTATAAGGATTAGACAATCATCCTCCCTTTGAGCTAGCTTTTGGGGTGCGAGTTAGGCCTAAGACCTAATTTCACATGGTATCAGAGCTCGGAATCGAATTCGATTCAACTGTGTGAAGCTAGGATCTTGTATTTCTGCCATTGAAGACCTTCTATGGAAGCAGAGGTAATGGTGAACAACGAAGAATCAATTACTGCAACAGCAGTCAGAACAGAGACGCTAGATGAAATCGAGAAAAAACGTAATTATCCTCTGTATCTTCATCCTTCAGATACTCCAGGATGTGTTCTCACCATAGTACAACTCACGGGAACAAAAAATCACTCTATATGGAGACAATCTATGCTAATCAATCTTCGAGCTAAGAGCAAGTTAGGGTTTGTATTGGGAACATGCAAACGAAGTGACTATCAACTGGAATTGGAAGAGCAGTGGGAAAAATGCAATTGTTTTGTACTTTCTTGGATTATGAATACAGTCTCCA
Source organism: Solanum pennellii (assembly GCF_001406875.1). NCBI lineage: Eukaryota > Viridiplantae > Streptophyta > Magnoliopsida > Solanales > Solanaceae > Solanum > Solanum pennellii. Next base: position 58,023,500 of record NC_028640.1, read on the forward strand.
AGGAATTACTTAGCGGGATTGTGTATGCAGATGATGCAGCAACTGTATGGAAGGATCTGAAAGAGCGACTCGACAAAATCGATGGATCGAGGATTTATCAACTTCACAGAGAGATCTTCACAATTCATCAGGGTAATTCGACTGTTTCTAACTATTTTACAAAATTGAGGTTACTATGGGATGAGTTTGATGCGTTTGTACCTCCACCATCATGTAACTGTGATAAGTCGAGGACATACGTAGATCACACAACATACTTGAGGTTATTTGCATTTCTGATGGGATCGAATGAAGTATATAGTCAAGCGAGAATTCAGATTTTAATGATGAATCCACTGCCAAGTGTGAGCAAAGCTTATTCTATGATAATGGCAAATGAAAGTCAGCATACAACTGCAGGGACTCATTCTAATAGAGAACCATTAGATTCAGTAACCTTATATGCATGGAAAGGACCCTATCAAAGAGACACAAGGAACTTTCAGCAGAAGAAGAAAAATTGGAATCAATTTTGTGACTATTGCAAGTTGCAGGGACATGTTAAAATGAATTGTTCCAAATTGAATGGATATCCACCAGATTGGAAGTTCAAGAAGAAGAATGAATCAGGAGTTGATCAGGGAGGAACTAGTCAGATGCAGGGGTTGCAGATCAATGATAAGCCTCTAGCCAACCAAGTTAGATGTGAGAAGGATTCTAATGTATTTGGTTCAAGAGCCTTGACTAATGCAAGATATGAGCAAGATTATAACAATGCATGTGGATCAGGAGTCTTGGGAACTCATCCTAATTTCACTCAAAGGCAATACCAAAGAATTATGCTTATGCTGGATCAATAAGAAGGACAAGCAGATGATAGCACTGTGGCAAATGTAGCTATGACAGGTATGAGCTCAATTACTCAAGTTTTTTCTGTGAATGATAAAAAAAGAAGCTGGATATTTGACTCAGGGGCTACGTGTCACATGACTTCTAAGCTAGGAAGATTAACTCACAGTAGAAATTGCATAGGCAGAAAAGTATATCTACCAAATGGAGAGACTACTACAGTAACACATACTGGGAATTGTGACATAACTACTGGTGAATCACTAAAAATGTCTTGGTGGTTCCAGACCTGCTCTATGTATCTCAAATAACCAGACAATTAAATTGCTCAGTTAATTTTTTTTCCTAAGTTTGTTGTTTTCCAGGACCTCTCAAATGGGAGGGTGAAGCGGATTGGTAAGGAATTGAATGGATTGTATTACTTTTCAGATCGACCAACACAAGGAGAAAATAAAGCATATGAGATTTTACTGATGGCACAAGATGGAAAAATAGATAGTAGATTGTTATGGCACAACAGGTTAGGCCATCCTTCCGTCAAGGTGTTGAGACAACTGTCATTATCTTCAACTGATACAGATGCTGCTTGTGATAAATGTCCTGTGTGTCCATTAGCAAAACAACCCAGTTTCCTTTTAGTTTAAGCTTGTCTAGAAGTACTTCTATTTTTATCTGATTCACTTAAACGCTTGGGGACCATACAAAAGTGATGACTCACAATGGTTATAAGTTCTTCCTGACAATTGTTGATGATAACTCTCGAATGACATGGTGTATCCGCTTAAATTGAAAAGTGATGTGTTTCATACCTTACAATCATTTCTTTCATTTGTTCAAACTCAATTTAAGAAACAGGTAAAAAGGTGCGATTTAATAATGGAACTGAATTTTTTAACAAAGAATGCAATGAATTGTTTAGTAAACAAGGGATAGTTCATAAAAGTAGTTTTGCATACACTCCACAACAAAATGGAGTGGCGAGAGGAAACATAGATATATCCTTGAAGTATCTAGAGCACTCATATTTCATGGACACATTCCTCTTAGAATCTGGGGAGAATGTGTTCTTGTAGCTGTGTATTTGATAAACAGGTTGCCAACAACAAGTACTGAAGTGAAATACACCTTATGAAGTGTTTCATAAGGTGAAAGCTAAGCTAGATCATCTGAAGACCTTAGGCTGCTTGTGTTATGTAACAAGAGTGCCTAAAGCTGACAAATTTTCCCCTAGAGCAGATGCTTGTATTTTCTTGGGATATGCATTTGCTCAGAAAGGATACATATTATATAATTTGAGTCAGAAAAGGATGTAGGTTAGTCGAGATGTTGTTTTTAAAAAAGATATATTTCCTTATGAGCAGATCAGTAATAAGTAGTTACCCCTATTTCCAGTGATGATCAAACACTTCATGATCATGAATTCCATGAAGCAACTCATCATTTCCCACATGAGGAGATATTGCCTAATGTTGCCTTACAGGACATGAACATAGTTGAAGGGAATGATCATGTTGATCATAATGCTGCAGTAGAAGGAGAGAACTCAGTTGAAGGAAATGGTCATGTTGATCATAATTTGAATGTAGAAGGGGGGACTAGACAATCACTTAGAGTATCACATCCACCTATATGGATGAAGGACTATGTGAAGCAAGTATCAGATTCGAACCAGCTTTATACAATTGGAAAGTATGTCTTATATCAGCATATTTCTCCATCTTATGTTGCATATTTGTCCAAATTTAACACAGAGGTTGAATCAAGGAGCTATAAAGAGGCAATTAAGGATCAAATGTGGGTAGATGCCATGAAAGTAGAGATCTAGGCACTTGAAGATAATGGGACTTGGAAGTTAGTAAACTTGCCAATACACAAGCATTTTATTGGATGTAAATGGATTTTTAAGATCAAGTATTGACAGATTTAAAGCACGACTGGTAGCTAAAGGGTACAATCAGAATGAGGGAATTGATTATCAAGAGATATTTTTACCAATGGTGAAGATGGTTTTAGGTAGATCTATAATCTCATTAGTTGCTGCTGAACATTGGATTATTTATAAAATGAATGTTTACAATGCCTTCTTACAAGGTGATTTGTTTGAAGAGGTGTACATGGAATTTCCTAAGGGATTTCAACCACAGAGGAAGAATATTGTCTGCAAGCTGATTAAGTCTATTTACGGACTCAAACAAGCTTCTAGACAATGGAATGCAAAGCTCACAACTGCACCTTGTGATTCTGGATATACTTAGAGTCACTTGGATTACTCCTTATTCACTAAAAAGAGAGGCTCTAAGCTGGTTATTATTTTAGTATATGTGGATGACATGTTGATTACAGGGAATGATGCTAATTGATAGAAGAGACCAAATTGTGTTACACAGTCACTTCAAGAACAAGGACTTGGGAGAGCTTAAGTATTTCTTAGGCATTGAATTTCTTAGATCAAATAAAGGGATGATAATGAATTAAAGAAAATATGCCCTTGAGTTGATATCTGAGGTAGGATTGGCAGCTGCTAAACCAGCTCCTACACCACTAGAATGTAACATGAAAATGACTAGTGTGGAGTATGACCAGAGTGCTGATTTACATGATGATTTATTTGAAGATGTAAACAGGTATCAAAGACTGATTTGCAAGCTAGTCAGTTCATGCAGCAACAAAGGCCTCACATTGGGATGCAGCTTCAACGGTAGTAAGATACATTAAGGGTAATCCAGGTAAGGGGTTATTGTTGAGTTCAGATCAGAAGCTAACAGGGTTTTGTGATGCAGATTGGGCAGCTTGCACAAATAACAAAAGATCTGTTACTGGTTATATCTTGAAGTTAAGTGATTCCTAAATTTTGTGAAAGTCTAAAAAACAAAACACAATTTCCAGAAGTTCTGCAGAGGCAGAGTATAGAAGTCTAGCAGCACAGACTGCAGAGATAGATTGGGTTACAAATTTGTTTCAAGAGTTGGGGATTAATTTACTAGGACCAGCCAATATTTATTGTGATAACAAAGCAGCTATACAGGATTAGCAACTATACAGATTGTTGCTAATCCTGTATTCTATGAGCGCACTAAACACATCAAAATAGACCGTCATTTCATCCGGGAGAAGATTCAAGCAAGATTGATCAAGATCAATTACATCCATACCAAGGACCAACAACCAGATCTATTGACAAAAGCACTTGGAAGACCACATCATGAATCACTTGTTGACAAGCTTGAATTTTTGAACTTGTTCAATAGATCCAGCTTAAGAGGAAATGAAGGAATTGGTTAAATAGTTCCTTTTGTCGTTAGTTAATTAATTAAGTTAATTAGTAAAAATGTTAATTAGCTAGTGAGGTCCACAAGGTTGTTAGTTAGTTAGTACGTACTAATACTATGTAGTATGTATATAAAGCATAGTTTATTGTAAAAGTTAGTTATATTTTTTAGATCAATAATATCTCTCTCTTCTTCTCTCTTCTTTAGCACATTCTTAAATCACATTTTCTATAGAGAAAAAAGAAAGAGAAATTGAGTGTATAATGAAGAATTTCCAATAAACAAGAACCATAGGATATTTACAGTCATGGAGTTAGCTAGTGAAGAAAATTATCCAAGTTGTCGCCAGCTTGCTTTAGGCCTCATTTGTTTACATTTAATGGTCTGAATCTTAATAATTCAGATTCAATCTATTAAGTACGTTTGATTTTTAGGTCTGACTCTGAATGTCAGATTCAGTCCATTGAGTTCATTTGTTTTATTTTTTAAAAAAACTCTAAGTCTAAAGAGGTCTGAACAAATCAGATCTGTAGGAAACTCTAAACAACATTTATACTCATTTGATAAATTATCAGATAATAAATCACAGCTTATGTGCTTTAAATATGTCTTCTTATCTCATAACTAAAAACTCTCTTTCTCACTTTTCTTAATCAAACACCATTTTTTTCTAACCGTAAATTTTCATAAATTTTTTCAAGTATTTTTTTTATATTAGCAATTTTTTTACATTGATGTATGTAAAGAACACTAATTACAATAATATTTTTGATGTATTATTATTTATCAAAGTTTTTAAATGAAAAAATAATATTTCAAATTATGATTATTAAAAATTTTCAAAACTTTTTTAATTATAATCAAAATTTATATTTTATTGAAATGAAATTTTATATCTCAATATAAATCTTAATAATCAGATGTTTATTCAAATATGATTAAAACTTTTCAAAACCTTTTTGATTACAATCAAAAGATTTTATGATTAAAATCAAAAGTTATTTTGCTTATAATCAAAAGTTATATATTTTATTGAAATAAAATTTTATATCTTAATATAAATCTTAAGTGTATTCGGATTTAGATCTCGTAAAGCATGAAATAAGGTCTTACTACAATCTGGTCCTCTAAGCAGTTGTGATTACGTCTCAACTAATGTTTTTAGTCTTCTCTGTAATAAAAAAATATCTTATATCTTCCGAATTTAGGTAAAAACTCTGTAACATATTTTTTTATTTGTAAGATTATCATTTCTAAAATTGAATTATCATACAAAATAAAACAAAATCCAATACACACAGTACAATAACTTTTAACTAAGTTCCCACCTTACACAACAAACATTAGATACATACATCTAATATTAGTCGACCAATTTTTACTATTTTTTCAACTAGAAATTAGAGAAAAGGTAAAAGAAAAAAAAGATAAGTGAAATATACTCAAACTTGATCGAGATCGTTAGTAACGATTTTAATTTTGAACGGCACCTTTTACCTTTACATTATTTAATAATATATTTTAAAAAAATATAAATATCCGGATAGGTTAGTAATATATGATTTTAAAAATAAACTATTTTATTAAAATAGTGTAGGGGTAACAATTCCGTTCAAAATCTGAATTTCGATCAAAACTGAAATATATCTAGAACCGTTCAAAAAAACCTGCTAACTAACTATATTAGGTAGAGAGTGCATGGATGAATTTTAAAATGAAAAGGAAGAAGAAACTTGAGAGGAAAGAGTAATTAGGATGTAGAAAATAGTATTAAAAATACATCAATTCAGGTTGATTTTTCCAATTGAAACATGTCGTAGCGTCTCCATGAAAATCGACCCCAAGCAAACTAGGGGCTGGCGTATCCCACACTAAATACTTGCCGTTTCCATCTTTAAATATGGATGCTTCCTCAAGTACTGAACATTCTCCATCCCCATCCTCAATTATGCTAACATCTGTTGATTCTTGTTCTGAGAGATTGAGTTTGGCGTCGGATCCATAAAGCCTGCGTGCTGCATCATCATAAGCTCTGGCTGCTTCCACTGAAGTATTGAAAGTACCTAACCAAATTCGTGCACCCCCATTGGGTTCTCTTATTTCTGCTACCCATTTACCCCAGGTTCGTTGTCTCACGCCTCTATACGTGCATAAAGCGTTCTCTGGTCCACCTTTACCTCTCATACAACCTTTTCTCGAACGTCCAACCATTGATTTCCTCTTTGATTCTACACACTCAATCCTCTTTTTGCCACATTCCTCCATTCTTTACCTTTTCTTTTATTCAAATCAAAAAGTGAAATACATACGACGACATTTTCATTTATACTTGGACAAGTTACAAGTGTACAGACATTGGTTATGCACGTGGATCATGTGCCACGCGGCACACAGTCTATAATACAACTCTACAGGTGAAGTAAAATCGCTAAATCTGATCATTTATGTATTAATTGAAGGGCTAACAATATTTAAAAACGATTATATATTTCTTTCGTCTAAAAATATGTTTCATTTTTATTTTGGCTTAGAAATACTTTTTCTTTTAATTTTTTGGTTTTAAAATACTCTTTAACTTCAATTTTATTAAATTCCTTACTAATTGGTTGATTCTTTAATGTATACTAAAAAGAATTTATTCGAATTTTAATATTAGCTTATATAAAAAATAAAATTTAATTATATCAATATTTATTTATGTTTTAATTTGTAATAATTATTTTCTTCGTCCATTTTTATTTGTTATGTTGTGTTTTCAAAAATCAATTTGATTAATTTTTAAAATTAAATTAGATTACTTTAATTGAATATCTTAAATAAAAAATTTAAATATTTAAAAATTATATAAAAAATACGATAAATTACAACCTTTTATATATCAATATAATGTAAAAATATTTTTTAAAATGTCAATTATACTCCTTATAATCTGACTCTATAAATTGAAATTATGATAAACAAGAAGAGAGTAACATATCACAATAATGATAGCACTAGTAATAATAAAAATTATTTGGATATAATTAAATTTGCAGGTAAAGGAAGGTTGTCCAAATTTCGAGAAACTTCTGTACGTTGAATTTGAGGTTAGCTTTATGAATTTCAATTGTTGGATATTCTTTTCGTCATCCAAAAAGAAAAAAAAATTCAAGAGACAATATTTAGTATTATATATGTTATTTATTACAAATAAATTAAAGAAAATATTAATATTTATATAATTAAACTTTAATATAATAATTTGAATATAATTAAAAATACCAGAAAACTATAAATTAAAACACAAAATAATAATAGTGTATAAAACATAAAATGAAATCCAAATTCGTTGTGTAAAAAATGAAGAATAATTTATTGAGATATTTTAGCAGAGATTCCACGTGTGTAGAAGCGAATACGTACGTTGGCGCACATTAGCGGGACACGTGGGTAAAAGCATTGGTTAACGTCCAAATTTTGCCGCTCTAGTTGTCAATATTTGATAAAATTATCAATTTCCCCACAAATAGTTAACAATATTTTGTAAAAAATAAATAAAATAAATTATCATTATCATCATTGTTAATAAGTGATGGTTCTTCCGTCCGATCAAAATAATAAAACGTCGCCATATTCTAAATAAGGGGTATTTACGTAAATCAGGTGGTTTTGTCGGACAATCAAAAAATATTTTTATATTTTTGTTTAACGTATTATATGTGGTTTAGCGCAAAATAGACGCATTGTTTTGCCTCACATCGGGTCAATGTTTCTGTCTCATTCTGCTTTTTCTCTTCGTCTCCCCTATATCCAAGTTTCTAGAGCACTAGATTTCTTTCAAACTTCATACATTTTGTGGCTAATTTGCCTCAGGTCTAATCTATCTATTGTGGTAAGTGTTTCTCCAACTAATTTCTCTGATTGTCCTTATTTCTGAGCAAATTTTCCTGTATTTTTATCCAATCTTCACATGCATATGTACAAATAGATACTTCAATGCGTGCTTGTTCTCTAATGGTGTTTCGCTTCAGACAATTAGCAGTGAACCTATTTCGAATATCATATTATTTTTGTATCTTTTTAATTTGGTACAAATACAAATTTATTGGTTCTTTTCTCTTCCTTTATTTTGATTTTTTCCCCATTATTTCTTATTATTGACTAGGATAAAGTTTTAAGCGTTGAAGAAAGGTGAATCCAAGGTGTTCGATGATATGCCTAAATAACCTAACTATTTGGCAAGAATTTTCATTGTTTCTTTTTTGCTATGAGCCAGGAAATTAGGGTTGCATTGATGTACTTAGATATTAGTCTTCACCTCTTCAAATCTTTGTTAAGGTTTACATAGTTTTTACGTTTTGGTATGATAAAAATATTTAGCCCAGATGCAAAATCTGTTGTTGAAAATGTTTCTTGTGTGAATTATAATCATAATGCCTAGGTAATCAATGTGTGTGCTTATAGCTATTATAAATCAACTAGAACTGATTCTTCTTTATTTAGACACTTATCACATTTTCCTTTCTTGGTGTATAGTAACTTTTTCCCCAAATAAATAATCAAAATTTTAAGGGAACAGGGAAGTGAAACTATTGATACTCAAAGGTTCTTTGTCTCATTTTTTTCATCTTCCGTAAGTTATTCATATGTAATTGTAGCAGGTAAATATATCTTCTTTGTTCCTGTCTGTAGCCTTCGCTTGAAATTTCGTATAAGAAAGTGAGCCTCCTATATATTATGGGGTTATTAGTTGTGCTATTATACTTCTCTTAGACAAGTATGAGTCCAAGATGAGTGGTTGATCAGAAAGAGATAAAGGTTTGCAATGTCTATTAGGACACTGATAGGTGTCGGTGATAGTTCCAAAAGAATTGAAGATTGTGCTTAAAAGTTATTAGGAGTGGATCGATCAGTCACTTCTTCTATTTTATTTTCTATACTATTCATCATTTTTAAGTTCTTGCATAGTGTTAAGGTCGATCAATTTAACTAAGAGGAAGTAAAAGAATTTCTAAGCAAAATATAAAAAGGGAAAGGAGAATATGGTACACAATGAGGATTATATCTCATTGTAAATCAACGAAAGGATGTACAGGTTAGTATTGCCAATGGTGAAAGACAATCAAAAGATCCATCATTTTGCAATTTTACTTTCATCAGATATATTGTAAAATCAATTTATTTTTATTGTATCATTTAGCAATACTTTTGTAACAATCACATTATTGTCCTGTCACAGATAAACTCCTTCCACTTCTTCAAACAAGAAGGTTGTGGTACTGCTTCAAAAATCTAGACCTTAGCTGAAAGACCAAAAGAGATTGTGATATGTTTTAGTAATATGTTCAAAGAAAACAAATTATTTAGCCTTTTTAACCAACTCCCTGTCTAATGTTATTTTCCACAAACAATATTTGTTTATGTCTCAAAATTGTGTTGATATCAAGTTTAATCATCTCTTCTTTATTTACGTTTCAATACCCAAGTCCGTGCCCTTCCACGAGCATCCTTTATCTACTACATGTATAAGATTCCTAATTTATTTATTTTTGGCCTTGGGCCTTGGAATGAAATTTGAGTGAGACATTAAAATAACATCCAAACTTACTTTGCCGCTGTTAAATTTTTATTTTATATCTTAAATTTCCATCACTATCATACTAAATCAGGATCACAACTAATTTGACTTTATACGGCATAGAATTCTATTTGTGATAAATACTTTGTATTAAAAATCTTTTCATATTTTGAATTCGAAATAAATTTTTAATTAAGAAAACAATAAATTTATCTACTACGCCACAATTTTGGATAATACTACTAAAACTAAATTGGATCTGCTAATTTTTCAATAGTGAGTAATCAATTTTATTGAAAAATTATTAAATTATTTTATCATATATTTAATTATGAATATTAATTAATTTAAATACTTTATCTCATCATTTAAATTTGAAACAATGACAATTATCTATTTTATTTTAATAAAAAAATAACTAATCTCATGAATATCCTATCCTATCGTATTCTACCCAAAAAAATAATAAATCTCTAACAGTATCAATATTGGATAAGAAAAGAAAAGGCACATCAAGTACCTTGATTTTAATTTATTTTTTGCTAACTGTTATAATATTCACGCATTTAGATTATATTCTCTTAGTCCCAATTAATAGTGTGATAGAAATGAAATTTTAAAATTCAAAACTTCTACATTTTGATTATACTAGGACATTACGTTTTAAATATTTAGAAACTAATAAAAATTACTACAAATCAAAATATTTAATAACTTAAAATATTTTAAAATCATAAAAAAGAGTTTTAGTGAATAAAATTTTTAATCAACTCTCAAAAGTTTTAATTAAGATAATAAAAATAGATTAATGCAGTTATATGACTTATAAACAGAGTTAAATCATACGACACTTATTTATAACTCCAATTCGACAAACAAGAAAAAATAAATAACATGAAACGTACGGTAAAATCTCTATAAATTAATACTCAATAAATTAATAACTCCATAAAATAATATTTTTCTCCGGTTTCGACTTGGGTCAATGAAAAAAAAACATCAATTTCGAAAAGATAATAAGATAATATATTTTCAGAAGCTCCTATATAAATTTATGGTCCCATTAATATCATGAATCAATAATTCTTTAAAAGTACAAATATATCTAGACAATTTAGTGAAATATGATTTTATTTTGTTCTGTTTTTTCTTAAAATTTAAATCTAGTTGAAGCTAATCTCTAGCTTTTTTTATTGCATTCAAGAGCTCCGGTGTTGTCTTTTCGAACTGCACCACACAATGTGAAGAGTTCTAAAAGCGATAAGTGTTTCCTTAAGTGTAAGTGGTTCCAAAGATATAATATCATCTTCAACTTCATCATCAACATTGATTTTTTCGATGGTATCCGCAATTTCTTCTTAGCTCTGGACCTCTGAACGTTTATCACTTTCACCCGAATAATTCAACAGGTTATTGACATCCATTTTATTATAGTAATCGAGATTATTCGTCAATAACCTCAAGTTCATGAATGACGTTTTCACAAGTAAGTTCATTTAAATTCATTGAGATTGCATCCTCCGGACGAATTGCACAGAGTCAAAAACAACTTTCTATTGTCTTAGATATATTTGTTATCCAAACAGGGATTGCAAAATTGATAGCATCCAAAACATTAACCTTTGTTGGATTAGTTTGTCCCACTTCATAGTCTTTTAATATCCTACAACAAAATCTTTTGGATAATACATCTTGAGATGTCTTATTATCCCAACATCATAAGGTTGAAATTAGTAAGAAACTATGGTTTTGACGTATTCATTGTACTTTATGTATACTTTTTTTAAAAATGTGAAATCAATAAATGTATTACATAAATTTGTAAAAAAATACAATGATTATGATATATTCAAAATTAATCTTCATTAAATCTTAAATTGTTCTTTAAATTAATAAAGATTAATTTATCAATTAAATAATATCTGTATAAAATAATAAAATTTCATGGCCGCACCTACACCAATTTATAGAGGTTTTACTCTATAACTTATAAGGCAAAGGAGGAAGTCGGAGCACCTTGGCGAATATAGGTAAAATTTGAGGCACGTGAATTCGTGATTTTATTTTATTTTAATAGTTAGTTGTTGGCGAATATAGGTAAAAATTAGAGGCATGTGAATTGGTGATTTTATTTTATTTTAATAGTTAGTTATTCCATTTTATTTTAATGTCATTTTTTTATTTTTCACTTCCATTTAGAAATTATATAACTTTAGTATCCTTCCACCCTTGTTTAATTTTTTTGAAACTCATGTTTTCAATTATGAATATGTATTAATTTATTTTGATTAATTAATATAATTAATGAACATTAATTATTTATTTAACTTTTCTAAATTGGTAAATATATATTTTTAAGGCTAATAACTCATAAAAAATAGTATGATAATTTATACATTAATTTTATAAAATAAATTATTATAAACTAATTATTTATATTAAAAAGTGACATACAAAATGAAACTGAGAAAATATGTATATATGTCAAAAATGTTAAAATTAATTGGATGTTGAATTGTTTCCCTTAGACAAGTAGGATTCAATATTCACTTAATATGTTTTTTCTTCTTCTTTTTAATAATATATCCATATTTTAAAAATGTTAAATTCATAATTGGCAACATCACAAACTCATACGAAAAGTTGGGAATAAATAACGGCAAAGACGAAACGCATGCATGCTGCCATGGAAAAAGATTAGTTGAATAGGTGGCTAAACAGCCGCACTTGTCACCTAAAACTTAACAGCTCTTATTCTCTCCTTCTCATTACATCATATCAACACCTTAAAATTATCAATTTGAAAAGTCACATAATTAAATTAAATATAATTATTAATTTAAAAGTCATTTAATAATTAAATTAAATATAATTAAATATAATTATATTGTTTGGACCTGTTTGATGGATCAGGTCAGCATATAATTGAATATAATTGACGGAGTAATTACGGTCTTCGATTTACATAAAGGGACTGTAAATTTTGATAATTACATGGGTAATTACAAACAGTTTTCTTTTTTTAATTTTATTTTCTTTTTTTAATTTAATTTATATTTTATTTTTATTGTTTTGAATTTTTTTTTATTTTTATTGTTTTAAAATATTCTAAAAGTTTATTTTTGTTATAAAATCAAGCTCATAAGACTAAAATTATAAAGAGAAGAAGACAAGAAGTATAAAATAGAGGACTTTTCTTCTTATTTAAGTGTATGTAAGTCTTATCTGTATATCATACAATAGTGAATGAATAACTTTATTTATAGAGTGAGAAATCACTCCAAAAGTCACCATATTAAGTATCATAATAAATAGATATATTTTTATCCAAAAACGGCAAAAAAGTTCATGAAACCTAGTGAATATGGATGGTTGTTCATGTACCAACTTTATGGACTATCCACTCATTCAATGGATTTATAACACTCCCTTTGGATGTTCATAGATAATGTGCCTCGTTAAAACCTTACTAGGAAAAAACATGTGGAAAAAAATTCTAATGAAGGAAAAAGATTACACATATCGTTTGATACGCACTATTTGTTGTCTCATTAAAAATCTTGTCAGGAAAACCCAGTGAAAAAAAATCCTCGGTCAAGGGAAAAAGAGTGCAACGCGTATTATACTCCCCCTGATTAAAACATCACTTAATTTCTTGTGATGATGTCTCCAATCTTCGTACATTGTGGTTGATATATTCTTTTTCAAAGAAAAATCACACATTTCTTAAATATGGTGTGTCATTTATCTCAACCAGACGCACTTTCGACTTGTTTCATGGAGGACTTTTATTTCTGTGTAGCAACATTTGCTTTATTGATTGTAGGATATTATTGTGCCTCCACATGAAAATAAATAGCGTGTTTGAGATCGTGCTTTATGCGATCAGATTAATATTCTGCATCTGTATAAACAATCAATTTTGTCTTGGATTCCTCGGAATAGGATAAATCCATAACTATGGTCCTTCGAGGATATTCAATCATGTGCTCAACACCATTTCATTGTCCTTTTATCAGGGAGAAACTGAATCTTGCCAGTAAATTTACTGCAAAACAAATATCTGGTCAAATATTGTTAGTAAGATGCAGTAGTGCCCTGATTGCACCAAGATATAGAGTTTCATCACCAAGAAACTCTTCATCCTTCTTTTGAGATCAAACTGAATCATCATTTATGTCAAGTGATCTCATAATCATTAGGGTACTCAATGAATGCGATTTATCCATATAAAATTGCATCAAAACTTTTTAGTGTATTTGCACTGTTAGATAAATATTTCATTTGTCAAATTATCAATTTGCAGGTCAAATTTTTTTTTTTGTCTTACCAGGACCTTTTCATAAAAATACAAGGACAATTAGGGTCATTCTTTTGTACCCTTTTCTTCCTTGACTATTTCAATTCATATAAGGATTCTTGAAGCTTTATTGAAAAAGTTTCTTTCAAACTCTTATATGCTTCAGACATCTCGATTGTTTCAAGGATTTTCATATAACCTTCATTGTCTAGCTAGACATTACAATTATTCATTACATGCATTCAAGTTTTTCATATGTTGCCAGACAAAACAAACCTCATTGCATCCACCAAAGGAGAAAACATCTCCAATAATGTCAGGACTTTTGCGATAAACCTTTATGCCCCAAGTCACAAACCGTATTTGATATCTTACGGTTATACTATCGCATAATAATTTATTTGTACCCCACTGACATTATACCTTGATTTATGGACTACCAGTCCAAAATGTCACTTTCTAAGTGAAAGAAAATATACTTGAATTGTGCATTTTACTTGGCCAACCATTTATCTGTCCACACTATATGACAGATTTGAATTCAAGATCCTCGTCACAATTTATATCATTGAGCGCTACCTCATATCAAAGATACCATCGACGGTTATTTGATATCGATTCCAACAAGACATAACTTATCGAGATCTCTTCATTTTTCATTATTTCAGGTACCTGAACCTTTTTCAAGATTTTATGAAGTGTTATGTCAATGTGCTCTTTTATAGCACCTGCCTCATTATCATGACCATATTGATCATTTGCTTCTTCCTTCTTCAAGGAATTTTATATTTGAAATCGATTGGTCTATTACGTTTTCGGCGTATAGTAGAGTCTGTCCTTCAAGGACTTCACATTGGAGCATCTGCAGATGAATTATATCATAGGGTCAGTGCATTCATCTGCAACTGATTTGCAACATTATGCAACTGAATTATCCCTTAAACTTTAAGTTCACATATTTATTTAACAAAGATCTAGATAATTCATAATTAACCTCACACATAATTTTTAGTTGTCAATCATCTCTCCCCCTAATGTTAGAAAATCTAACATTCATTCCAATCTTATTTGAAAGTTCATCTTTGTGCGTGGTGGAGCAATTAAAATCATAACCGCACATTCGATATTTTAGATGAAAATTATATGATTCCTGACCCTGAACCAATTTTAATGGAAAACATTGTTGGTTTGATGCATACATGTGTTGCTACATGTTAAATAAAATTATCTCATACCAAATCTTATTTGGGAGTTTTGTTCTCATAACCATGATTTAGCTATAATTGGAGGCATAGAATTTCTGCTAAATCAACCAGCATTATTAATATAATTTAATAGTTTGAAACTGTGCTCTCAATTTTAACAATTCGAGCAAACAATATTACAAAAACCAATTGTAAGTTGACAACAAAAAAACATGTGATCATCGCATAGATGCATCGATTATATAATTGCAAATGATCTACATGGCAGGTGAACGCGCCCATATTCACCCTTTTATATGTTCCAAAAATTTTAGGGGATTACAATCCCAACCTTAGCTGGTACAATGATCATTTTATCAAGAGAACAAGCAACACAAGAGAATTCTTGAAGAATGTTTATTTCTTCATCATATAAATCACCTGAATTCTCAATTACGTTTGCATCACATCTAATCGAAATGGTCAACCATTCATGCCAACTGATCTTTATTTTAGTATACTTATAATTTACTTTTACATGTGATTTCATCAGCATGTACATGTTTGTATGAACAAACAAGAGGAAAAGTGGGGTAATCATTTACATAAATATTTATTACCCTCTTAGGTTGTAGTGATTTATAGTCTCAATATTTATTTTCAATTCATCCGAAGCTTAAAAAGTTTCTTTTGAGATTTACTACAACCCCAATATTATTCCTCTGATAATAGCATAAGTCGTTAGAGATTGCAATTAATTTTGTGTACTATCACATATTCCATGACATCATCCATATGGTGAACATTTCCTCAAGGAGAAATTATATCATTATTGTCATGGTTAAAATTATTACGAGCAAGACATGTTTCTTGCTTTTCTTTTGTTGTACTATAGGTACACAAGCAATGACAAATTTGTATTGTCACACAGTGTATTTGATCATGACCACAACCTTTATAGGCAAGACTTATTTCTTTCTTTTTGCTCTTTCGGTAGTTCATAACAAACATACGATAATATTCATGACGTATAAACGTACACGACCATTGACCATTCATGTCAAATAAAATTTATTTATTCTCTTAAAACTTCCATAGAGATGAGATGTGACATATATCATTTTTTTGTCAAACCTTCCATAGAGGTGAGATGTGGCATACATCCAACCCATTATGATTTTATCACATCTGGACCAATTCTCTTATAGAATGGTCGAGCATTCACGATACTCATCACAAGTCATATTCTCTTCAAGGAATGAACTAATCATTTATATGTACTTCATAAATTTGCATTATAAGCACATTGTCATGGCTTTAAAATTCATCATATTTCCATAACACACCTCAACATCACTTTGAAAGATCAAGTGTACCATCACTTTATCTTCTTGTCTTTTGATGGAGGATTTATAAACTTGTCAAATTATTGGGTCGACAACATTCACAAGTCCAATATCCTTTCATACCATTTTGATAATGAAAACTGCCTTCACATTTCGAAGGACTATTTGGAGAACCCATAGTGTTCTTCCTTTTATAATTACCACAATGATGACTATTATAATTCTGTCCCTTCATGTCCTTTTTTCATATCGTTAATCATTTGTCATCTTTCAGACTAATTATTTACTGCTACCACATTCATACGATAGAATGAAGCAAGTCAACATCGGATTTCCAAGTTATCATATGTTGCTACCACATTCTTTTCAAGGAATGGAGCAAGTTTAATATGACGAATTTCAAGGCTTTTCATCAAAACCTTAGTCATCATTATTTCATCACTATGGTGCATTGACTCAAGCTCAATGTCTTATCCATACAAGGGGTGTTAGGCCAAATTCTAAGGGACTTGAACCCAATCCTTATCATCATGGTGCATCAAAACTCAGATTGATGTCTTATTCTCTTGGTGCGATAGAACTTGAATCTACCGTCTTACCATCAATTTTTATTTTTTTCATTATGTCATCCGGACTTTAACCAGATGTCTATCCTTTTGGTGCGATGGGCTTGACTCCATCGTCTTACCCTTAACCAACAGTATAATAGACCGAAGTACAACATGACTCATCCTTTGAGTCTTTTAAAATAATCAAAATAATATTCAAACTCATGCTACTAAAATTTTTTACCTTCTTCCATTTAAGAAGTTTTGTATAGCATGTCATATTCAACCAATAGTTGTATATGCCTTAGGTTCCTGATAATTGTTAGTGATTGAATACTATTGTATTCTAAATCATAAAAATATTTTAGAAAATACATATATGATTTTATGAATATAATACATTGATTCTCATAACGAGATCAACCAAAACATGAGTTAAAGAAAAACTAAAACTCAATCTCAATTGGCTAGAGACTCGTGCTGATAACGTGTTATAAAATCAAGCTCATAAGAGTAAAATCATAAAGAGAGGAAGACAAGAAGTATAAAATAGAGGAGTTTTTTTCTTATTCAAGTGTATGTAAGTTTCACTGTATATCATACAATAGTTAATGAACAACTTTATTTATAGAGTGAGAAATCACTCCAAAAGTCACCATATTAAGTATCATAATAAATAGATACATTCTTATCCAAAAACGGCAAAAAGGTTCATGAAACCTAGTGAATCTAGATGGTTGTTCATGTACCAGCTTTATGGACTATCCACTCATTCAATGGATTTATAACAATTTTATATTTTATTTATATCACTTATATTCCATTTTCTTTTTCATTTTCGACCTAACCTTCACTTCATTGATATTATGCAATTTTTTGTAGTTCTATTTTTCATTAGCATAGTTTTATTTGCATTATGAATTTTAAATTAATGTAGAATTTTTTGTTGACCCCCAGCGTATATTATTCAATTTACAACTACACATTTATCTTTGCTAGCTAACACTCACAACTTTTTGTCTTTTTAAACTCCTTATTAACTTTATTTCTTCATATCTTTTAAAGTTGGAGTAATATTTTCTCAAAATATGAGTCAATAATCGAAAAGTGTTGAACAAAGTAAATAACAAATATTCTTTATTTCTTCATACTTTTTAGATTAAAGTAGGATATGCCAAGTTATCAACTTTTTGAATCAGATTATATAATTCTAACCCTTTTCTTTATTTAAAATTTATGAACTCATTATTTATAGAACAATATTATCGATTTATAATATAATTTCATTATTAAATGTTGTTTTCCATGTTGAATTGATAAAATCTTGCTTAAAATAATATTTTAGAAAGGTATTTGAAAAAATCATTTATAAAAAGATATTAAGTAATAATTTACATCTAAAAAATTTAAAAAATAAATACATTCAGATAAAATTTATTTAAATTTTAGGCCCCTAATCAAAACTTCGCTTTAGGCCTCGAATTATGTTGAGTTGTCCCTGATCCTTCGCGAGAGTTGTATTACCCCCCTTGAACTACCTTAATATAGAATATGCCAAACTCATAAACAGATCCATAAGGGGTTTGGGTTTTTCCCCTTAGGTACCTAACTACGTCAATTTTCTATTGAACCATTGAACTACCCATAAATTTGTTCCTTTTAAACAATGTTGACTGATTTTGATAGACTTTTCTATTGTAGATGCCTTCAATTGTGTTCGTATTATAATGATTTTGATTGAAGTAATGAAGACAAACTGTGTGTTATTAGTCTCGGTTGTTTTCTAACGTGTTCAAATGACTTGAAGTAAAACATAAATATTTTCATTATCAATTGAACTAATGTGTCCTGGAACAACATATGTATCATCTCTATCAATACCCTCACAAAATCTAGCTCCACATCAACCAACGGTATTTAAAAGGAACAAATTATGGGTGATTCAATAGGAAAATAGCATTGTTGAGATACCTGAGGGGAAAAAAAACAACAAGTTTAGGAATTTGTTTATGTATTTGGCCTAGAATAAATAACTTATTAAAAGTGTTGAGTTGACATAAAGAGTGTATTTCATTCTCTTTGAGAGAGTGGGTTGCTTATTTTCTTTTTAAATTAGAGTTTTTCTTTTTTTTTTCTTTCTCTTTCTTTTTTCTTATTTATCTATATAACTATACATTTTTCACCATTATAATTGTTGAAGTTTTTTCAATGGATGTTTGCTATAACATTATCAACAACTAATGCATTTTATGATCAAATAATTTTTCAATAGACTTTAAAATATATCTAGCAAATTGATTTTTTTTTTTTAAAAAACATACCCATCAATTATTTTTTTTAAAGACATGGACTCAAGAGTAATAAAATCAAAGTGAAGTAATTGTATATCTAAAAAAAAGTATTTTCGAACTCATTAAAAGGAACTAAACAACACAATTTCTTATGCATTTTAAAAAAAGTATCCTACATGTTCTCCTAAAATCCATAAAGAATCAAAATCAAAAACTTAAATCATAAGTTAATCATGAAAATTTTAGAGGGATAAAGAATAAAGAATGGGGAAGAGAGAGGTTTCTCAAATTGGTTTTGAATTGATCTTCTCATCTGCGATGATTTTGAGTTGTCGAAGGAATCTTTAGGGGCTGAATCAAATCTCAAATGCTTCTGCGATGATTTTGAGTTGTCGAAGGAACCTTTAGGGGCTGAATCAAATCTCAAATGCTTATGACTCTTTTAATCTGTATCTGAAATTGTCTAAGGGAGGAAATCGAACGATATATAAGAAAATCTAGAAAAAAAAGTTGAATTGCTTGAATGAAAGATTTGATTAGGAGCGCTATCTTCTAAGCTCTAGATATTCGGGGTAGATGAAAAATTGACTTGAATTTTTACTTTTATAAATTGTTAGAGATATAAAATTTATTCAGGTAAAAAATGGTGTATTATATTTAGGATTGAAGAAATGATTGGGGAATAAAGAAAGAGGAAAGAGGAGAATTTTTTTTAAAAAAACTATTAAATGGTTAAATGCACTTATCTAGTGCGTGTATTTCATCACAAGACATTTGATAATGACAATTCAGGGAGAAAATAATTTCACTTTAAAATAGTTCGGGAGAAGAGGATGATAGAATTCTCGTGAAGTATAAATATATAATTGAAAAATTGATTATAGACTTGAAAGTCATTTGACCATTTTCTCTTTCCTTTTCTTTTAAATTATATATATGTATGGTACGTCTAGTGTTCTCCGCAAGATGAGGGCTAGTGGAGGTGGTTAAAAGAAGAATTGAAGCCTATATCTACCACTATTGATGTTTAAAGGACCCAGGTAGTTAAAACACCAGCTTTTTCATTTGCAATGTATTTTTGTTTTCAAGGAAGAGGGCTTGTGATCAAAAGTTCCTTGTTTATGTTTAATGAAGATTTTGGAATTAATGATTTTTTGTAGACATTTTTGCAAAAAAAATAAATTAATTAAAATTTGACATCAGAGTTATGATAATTTTTTGTTGAGAAAAGACATAAAGTCACCATCGAAATTGTCTCGAATTATCAAAAAGATATCTTAACTTTATGGGTGTCCTATTTCCCTATTCAACAATTTAAGAGTGTTATAAATATTTCACTTTTTACTCAACCTTAATTGCAAGAAAAAAGTGCAACCACGCACCAAATGTTATTTGTCACGTATTAAATTCTTTTAATTTTTAGTTTCAGTTTCATTTTCATTTCATTTTTCTATTTTTATTAACTTTATTTTTATTTTTTCAGTTCTTCTTCAACCTTCATTACTCAAATCCTTACTTCTCTGTTGTAAATCCTCAAAAGTAGCAGTCATTGTCGCCTTCAACTTATAAGTCTCTATGATGCTTCCCTGTTACAACACTATTTCAGTCACTAAATCATCACTAAAAAAAATCAATTGAAATCACAAGATACTAAAGCAAGGTAATGGAGTTCCATATTCACACAAAAAAATAAGAATAAACATAGAGTTTCATAGTACTCTCTAATCAACCGAATAATTGAATTCACATTTATTTATTTATTGTAAAAAAAAAAAAAAGAAACAAAGAAAAGCAAGAAATAAAAATAAGGGAAAATGCACAAGTACCCCCTAAATATATGTCCGAAATCGCAGAGACACAATTATACTATACTAATGTCCTATTACCCCCTGAACTTATTTAGTCAGTAATTTTCTACCCCTTTTGGTCGTACGTGGCACTAGTTTGAAAAAAAAAGTCAACCAGCGTTAAGCCCACAAGATAGTGCCATATAGACAGAAAAGGGGTAGAAAATTATTAATAAAATAAGTTCAGGGGGTTAATAGGACCTTAGTATAGTATAAGTGTGTTTCTGAGATTTCGGGCATAGGTTGAGGGGGTACTTGTGCACTATCCCTTAAAATAACAAAAAGTGATAATAATGGATGAAGTAAATGGATCTTCTAAGTTGAAGAAGATGATAAAAAGGTAATTGGATTTTTATATTTGGGTGAAGAAGATAATGGAAAAGAATGAATTCTTCAAACAGACGGCACCAACAATGAACTTGCTTTGGAAAAAAAGTTGTATCGATTTAAGGGTTACCAACGACTCTTTTCTCTTTAAAATTGGGGAAGATGATGTAAATTAATTAAATAAGTAATAATAAAGAAATAAAACGACAGGTTGCACTTTATAGGTTGTTAATGGCAGTGAAAAACTGCCTCACACACCTCATGTGCATGGTAACAACCCATACGAGCAAATGAGTCAAAATGACCTATTTACAAAGATATTAAATAGTTATGTGGGCTGATAGGACATTTCCAAAGTTAAGTGTCTTTATGCAAATACGGGACAACTTTAGTGGTGAGTTCCTGTCTTTTCTCTCTTTTGGTTTTGAATTTATAACTTATGTATATTTTTCTAGTATTTGACTAATTAAGACTTCACATTTCAAGTCATTTCTTAGTTAGATTTGATAAACTATCTTTTTGTCAAATATTTTAATAATTTATGATATTTTATTTATAATATTAATCTTTTTATCATGATGTTTATAGAAATTTTATACTTCTAATTTTTCTGAACAATTCATTGAAATATAGTAACTTGAAAAATATAAATTAATATTACATTCATAATATTAGTTAAGAACATATGTTTATTATTTAATATATTTTCAAAAGATAATTTATATCTTGAATATTTAACTGAATATCATTTATAAAGTTTCTTATTTATTCAAAATAATTGTGCATCCAAATAGCACATATCTGATCACAATGTAATTACATTGTGGCAATTAAACAAGTCTATGTAATTGCTAAGTTAATAATTACTATCTTAATTATTACATTAATTTTAAAAACCAAGCGACTTTCCAAACATGCCTTTAGTAAATTTAGTTGTGTAAAATCAAAAAATTTAATTAATGATAAAGGAGAATTTTAATTGAAATTGAATAATATTATTTTTTATCCAATTAAGATGTATATGTAGGTCTCATTTGTTTGCACTTTATGGAGGTATTAATCTTATTCATTCAGATTTGCCCTATTAGATGTTTTTGCTTTTTAGGACTAAATCTTAATTATTCAGATTCAGTTCATTAAGTTTGTTTGTTTTATTTCCTTATAAGCCTCTTAATGGGTCTAAGTATATCTGAATGAATCACATCTGTAACACACTCTTAACACCATTCAGACTCAAAAATAAGACTCTTATCTTAATTCAACTACAACACAACTCAATAAGTTTTTTTTATTTAATTAATGTTAATTACATGCTTATCGTTATAATTTCCTTTATTCTTATAAACTTAATATATGCCTTTTACTTTCATAATTAATCAATATATTTGAATTGATAAGTGCTCCATGATATAATGTTTAGTACGGTTCTAGAAAATATGAAAGTATTAATTATTTGATCGATAACAATAACATATGTCTATTATAAAATAAAATGTTTTTATAAACTTAATATTACTACTCTATATAAACTATTTTGCATTGCATTATATTAGATGCTAAAAGTTTTTGAGTGGAAATAATAGTCATATTAATGGTGTAACTTAATGTTAATTCGTAAAAGATAATTTATATTACCTTGTTACGATAAAAATGTTCAAAATATTATTTAATGTATAAAAAACTAATTTACTAAAATGAAAATAACCGGTCTCAATAATTCAGTGTTCAAATTCAGCGACAACATCTTAATATTCAGATGTTTATTCAGATTTACACATGTATCTTAATGCACATTTTAATATGCAGATTTATATTCAAATAATATAACGAAGGGTAAAAGGTAAACTATTAAACAAAAATTAATGGGTCTTTTAAATATTTTTCCTATTTTTTTTTAAAATCCTACTTAAAATAAGGGTTTGAAACAGATAGGTAACGACATGTTATTTGTTATGAAGAGGCAATTTTAAAATTTTAATTTTTCTGTCATTTTTACTCTGTAGCACTTGTGTGTTTTGCACTACAATAAAAAGGCTTACTAAAGACCAACATTCAGGAACGAGTCAAAAATTTAGTCTTTAAAAGGATGTTTATAGGGACGAGTTTTGCTTCTCGTCTCTAGTTTGCAATTTTATTTTATTTTCTAAAGAAGGTGCTAAATCTGGTCCCTAGGTTGATAAATAACTAGTCCCTAAATGTAAATTTAGTGGGTCAAAAGGCACCAGTCACCACTCACATAACTTAGATCTATTTCTCTTTCTTTTTGGGTATAGTAATAAAATCAATTTCTTATAAAATTCCTAAAGCCCTAATCTTCTCATCACGAAGTTGCCGTTGTGAATCCAAAAGTGTCAAAATTGGTACTAATTTTACTTTGTATGTATTGTGTTGGCTGCTCAAGGAATGTGGTTCTGTTGGCTGCTCAAGGAGTGCGGTTGGAGAAAGTAACCTTATTCTTGTTTCGTTATTTAGTTGATATTTCAATTCAAATTGTTCTTTTTTTTAACGGAATTTCATATATACAATAACAATGAATGCATCTGATATTGATGAAATATTTCTAACTCGATCAACATTCATTGTCGCTTTCATCCAATGGAGATTTCAAAATAGTGAATGTTATCTCAAAGTTATTCATATCGATGTAGTTAGTTTTGGAATCTCACTTTTTGGAATTAATGAATTTTAATTTCTTGAATTGTTACTTCTTGTATATGATTTCGGTATTTCCTTCGCTTGATATACTCATTAGCAATATTCATTCTTCTAAATTTCAACTTTTGCTTGTTTTGTTCTTATTATTACTTAGAGTATATCAATTCTATAAGTAGAACACAAAATTTATCTTGTATTTGTTTAACAATACATTAATGGTTGTGAAATACCTTTTTCTCTGTTGTTTATTCATTTTCAGGTTTCAGATCATCACAAATTTTTGTAGGAAATATGAAAGGAAAAATAATATCTTTAGAAAAATGCTCAAGTTTATTATAGGCTACTTAAGGCCACTTGAGATGATTACAATCATCAACTATATCAGTATTTATACTACTCAAAATAGAAAACAAAAAGTCTTGCACAAATAACTAAATACATGTATCACAATTTACTAGATACATGTATTACGAAATTCTAAAAACACTTCTTCAAAAATTAAGAGACAATTTTGGAAGACTAAACATTGATGCATTAATTCCAATAATTTTGTGAACAGTCCGGTAATAGTTCTCGACAAAGGTAAGAAAAATTTCTCCAAAACACTTGATCTTATGATTAATTACAAGTGCAGTACTTTGTGTACTTCATTAAGTAGTGCAGTCAGGTTTCTTTCGCTTGTCCATTTGCCTGGGACAATCTACTCAAACTAGTTGAGGTGTAAAACAAATGAAAAACTAATAGTTTAGATGTATTTTTGACCTTTACACATGGATTTTGTGAAATTTCTTTCATTTACAATACCTGTAACTACACTCTAATATCATTGGAATAGCCACGTGAGATATTAGGGTCACCTAGAGAATCCATCTCAAGGAACATTGTTTAAATGATTCAACTAAAAATGATCCAATTCAGAAAGCCTAGTTGATTCTCATATTATGCCTTCTTCATATAAACCTCCAGAGCACATCCAATCATACTTCCTTTATGAAATTTAAAACTTGATTTGACATCCAAAGAATATAAGATTTACCAACAGGCCTGTTGTTCCAAAAGTCGTTATTTGATTGGTATGATAACTTCATTGGTACTATATTTTTTTTATACTATTGTGTTTCTGTACGGAGATGCTTTCATCATATATCATAAATGAGAAACATATGTGGTATGAATCAAGGAAGGCTCGACCAGAAATTAGGACGTGAATCGAGGGAGATTTTTGTTAAGATGGTGTACCGGAATTCATACATGCATCATTAGTGTCAAAGGTTATCTTTTATGAATAATGTTTGCACAAACAAACACTCTTAAGACATTTTTATTAAAGATCACCGAACTGTTGTAATGAATGTTTTGTTAATGTTAGGTTATTAGCATTTTAATATTAATTTTTAACATATTAAATTGCTTTATTTTGGAGTTATAAGAATGAACATTGGAATGGATGACTTCTACATCATCCATAGCATTGGTTACCCATCAATGTATTTCATTCTTAATTCCTCCATTACTCTTTGTAACCTATGTAACCTATGTAACTCCCATTGTAACCTATGTAACCTATGTAACTCCTATTGTAACTTATGTAACCTATGTAACTCCCATTGTAACTTATGAAACTCCTAAGGCCATTATCTTCACTATTTACTACCTCCATTATCTTCCTATTCATTGCTAGGAAGACGTCTTGTAGTATAAATAGTGGTAGTCTTCATTTGGTTTTAGAGACATACAATTCATAAGAGAAAACAAAGAGTGAAAGAGTTAGTCTAAAAGAGAGTTCTTATTAGTTGAAGGGAGGTGTTCTTTTTTGTGGAGCTTTGGACTCAACTCTTGTCCAGAGTTGTTGAGTTATACTTTGTGAAGGCTGTTGTATCCTGGAGGGGACAAGTCAAAGAGGACTACTGCTGGACCAGTGAAAACATTTGCTGCAGTGGGCTTGAATCTCCTTAAAGAGAGCGAGATATCCGCGCCTCAGCCTGAAGAGATTACTTTCTTCATTTTATTTTCAATTGTAATCTTGCAATTTTATTATCTTGTAAGTTTTTTCACTAACAATTTTAAGGAGATTCAAAGATGGCTACAATTGAAAAAACCGCGGATGTCAAGATGGGAGATCTTAACAAGCCATTTCGGTTCAATGGTAACCATTTCAAGAGATGGAAGGGTAAAGTACTTTTCTACTTAAGTCTTCTCAATGTTTCTTATGTATTAACCGAGAAGAATCCAAATAAAGAAGACATCACCACTATGAATGATGATGAAACTATTTCTCATCTAGAGAAAGTGGAAAAGTACGATGGTGATTCCTATAAGTGTCGGTATTATCTTCTTAATTGTCTATCTGATAATTTTTATGATTATTATGATAGAACTTACTCTAGTGCAAAGAAAATTTGGAAGGCATTGCAGAGTAAGTATGATACCGAAGAGGCTGGAGCGAAAAAATATGCAGCTAGTAGATTTTTTCGTTTCCAAATGGTGGACAACAAATCAGTGGTAGATCAAGCTCAAGACTTCATCATGATTGTTGGAGAGCTTAGGTCCGAAGAGGTTAAAATTGGAGATAACCTTATTGTTTGTGGCATAGTGGATAAACTTCCACCTTCTTGGAAGGAATTTCAAAAAACTATGCGCCACAAACAAAAGGAAACCTCTCTTGAAACCTTGATAATGAAAATCCGCATGGAAGAAGAAGCAAGGGGCCAAGATGCACTTTTACAAACAGAAGAGAACAACATCATATCGAAGGTAAATTTAATTACTTCGAATAATGCTACTCCTGAAACTCACAAAAATACTTCTTTAAAGCCTAAGAAGAAAAAATTCAAGAAAAATAATGGTAGACCTCCCAAGAAAAATAATGGTGAAAATCACCAAGCACAAAATCAACAAGTTCAAGAAAAGGGACCATGCTTTGTTTGTGGCAAGAGTGGGCATATTGCTCGATTTTGCAGATTCCGGAAACGTGGTCCTAACCCTCAGGCAAACGTTACCGAAGAACCTTTTGTGGCGGTGATTACCGACATAAACATGGTTGAGAATGTTGATGGATGGTGGGCTGATTCTGGTGCAAACCGTCATGTCTGTTATGACAAAGACTGGTTTAAAAAATACACTCATTTTGAGGAGCCCAAAACCATCATGCTTGGTGATGCTCACACTACTCAAGTGCTTGGAAAGGGAGATGTTGAATTGTGTTTTACTTCTGGAAGGATATTAACATTGAAAGATGTACTTTATACTCCTTCTATGAGAAAAAATTTGATGTCTAGTTTTCTTCTTAATAAAGCAGGCTTTAAACAGATTATTGAATCTGATCAATATGTAATAGTGAAGAAAGGTATTTTTGTGGGGAAGGGGTATGCATGTGATGGGATGTTTAAGTTGAATGTTGAAATGAATAAAACTTCTACTTCTGTTTATATGCTTTCTTCTACTAATTTTTGGCATGCTCGTTTGTGTCATATTAATGATCGTTATGTTGGAATCATGAGTAGTTTAGGATTAATCCCAATGGTTAAAAAGAATTTTAAAAAGTGTGAGGCTTGTAGTAAAGCCAAGATCACTAAAAGGCCTCATTTTCAAGTTGAAAGAAAAACTGATTTGTTAGAATTAGTTCATACTGATATTTGTGAACTTGGTGGAATTCTAACTCGTGGAGGTAATAGATATTTTATCACTTTCATTGATGATTTTTCTAAGTTTACATATGTTTACTTGATGAAAAATAAAAGTGATGCTTTTGAAAATTTCAAAACTTATCTCAATGAGGTTGAAAATCAGTTTGGAAGAAAAATAAAAAGAATTAGAAGTGATAGAGGCCGTGAATATGAATCAAATGAGTTTAATTCTTTTGTTAGATCATTGGGAATAATTCATGAAACTACTCCTCCTTACTCTCCTTCGTCTAATGGAGTAGCAGAAAGGAAAAATAGAACTTTGGTTGAATTGACTAATGCCATGCTTATTGAGTCACATGCACCTTTAAATTTTTGGGGTGAAGCTATCTTAACTGCTTGTTATGTGTTGAATCGTGTGCCTCATAAAAAGTCTAAATTGACACCTTTTGAATTGTGGAAAGGTTACAAGCCAAGTTTGGGATATCTAAGAGTTTGGGGTTGTCTAGCCTTTGTGAGGCTAATGGATCCCAAGATTACAAAGTTGGGTAAGAAAGTTACTACTTGTGCTTTTCTTGGTTATGCTTCAAATAGTACAGCCTATAGATTTTTTAATCTTGAAGATAATATTGTAATAGAATCTGGTGATGCTATTTTTCATGAAAATAAATTTCCTTTTGATACTAAAAATAGTGGGGGTCAAAGGATTGAACAAAATATTTTGTCACTACCTAGTTCTTCTACTTCAACTTTGAAAAATAAAGAAGTTGTTGATTTTGAGTTAAGAAGAAGTAAAAGAGCTAGAGTAGAAAAAGATTTTGGTCCTGATTTTTATGTGTTTAATGTTGAAAATGACCCTCTAACTTTGAAAGAAGCATTATCTTCACATGATTCTATTTTTTGGAAAGAGGCTGTAAATGATGAAATGGAATCTCTAATTTCTAATAAAACTTGGAAGTTAGTTGATTTACCACCGGGTTGTAAAACAATTGGTTGCAAATGGGTCTTAAGGAAAAAGTTGAAACCGGATGGTTCTATTGATAAATACAAGGCTAGGCTAGTTGCAAAAGGTTTTAAACAACTAGAAGGCCTAGAATTTTTTGATACTTTTTCTCCGGTAACAAGAATTACATCCATTAGACTTTTAGTTGCTATGGCTGCAATTTTTGATTTGCAAATTCATCAAATGGATGTAAAAAGTGCTTTTCTAAATGGAGACCTAAATGATGAAATTTATATGGACCAACCCGAGTGTTTTGTTGAAGCAGGCCAAGAAAGCAAAGTATGTAAACTTACTAAATCCCTATATGGCTTGAAACAGGCACCAAAGCAATGGCATGAAAAGTTTGATTCCTGCATGATTGAAAATGATTTTAAAACAAATGAGTGTGATAAGTGCATATATCATAAGTCTTGGAATAATTCACATGTGATCATTTGCCTATATGTTGATGATTTGTTGATCTTTGGCTCTAACATGAATGTTATTGATGAAGCTAAAAATGTTCTTAGAAGTCATTTTGATATGAAAGATCTTGGTGAGGCAAATTTTATTCTTGGAATAAAAATAACAAGAACATGTAAGGGGATTTTCCTTGACCAGTCACATTATGTTGAGAAAATTTTGAAAAAATATAGCTTTCATGATTGCAAGCATATTGTTACTCCTTTTGATTCAAGTGTTCACTTATTTCCTGTTGAAAGTGAAAATGATGAAATAAATCAAAAGGAATATGCTAGTATAATCGGAAGTTTGAGATATGTGACTGATTGCACTAAGCCTGATATTGCATATGCAGTAGGAGTACTTGGTAGGTTTACAAGCAAGCCAGGTAATGAACATTGGCATGCTATAACAAGAGTTATGAGATATTTAATTGGAACGAAAAATTGTGGTTTGTTCTATAAAAAATATCCTGCTATACTTGAAGGCTTTTGTGATGCGGATTGGAACACCTTGTCAGGTGATTCCTGTTCTACAACTGGTTATGTCTTTACTTTAGGTGGTGGTGCTGTTTGTTGGAGATCCAAAAAAGCAAACTATAATTGCTAACTCTACCATGAAAGCTGAACTAATTGCTTTAGCTTCAGCTAGCGAGGAAGCGAATTGGTTAAGAGATTTATTGTTTCAAATTCCTTATTTTGAAAAACCAATTCCTCCTATTTTAATTCATTGTGATAGCACCGCTGCAATTGGTAGTGTTCAAAACCGTTATTACAACGGTAAATCCATACCTATAAGGAGGAAACACAGTAATGTAAGATCGTATTTGACAAATGGTACCATTAATGTTGATTATGTCAAATCTTGTGATAATCTTGCAGATCCTCTTACGAAGGCCTTAACAAGAGAAAAGGTCTGGAGCACATCGAGGGGGATGGGATTGAAGCCTACAAATCCTTGAGTCATATATGAGGAAACCCAACCTGGGGACTAGAGATCCTATAACCAGGTTCAAAGGGAAAAACTAATGATCATATGATGACTTGTTGTGAAAAATGCACTATTTTTCCCCCCTCCCTATGATGTGAGTGCATTATTTCCTGTAGTTTGTGAAGGTTGAGTTGATAAAACTCTTAATGAATATCTGTATCCCGTATGGGTGGAGTGTTAATCTTACAGGAGCACTCTCGACAGATTTCACCTATGTGATGTGTGGAAGTAGGTCGCTTCCTATGAGAATGGGGCTTATTCTCAAATGCACTCATGAAACCGGGATAGCACATGGCCATAACGTGCTGGCTGTTAAAGCTCATGTCAACGCCTTGATTATTATGTGTGAGCAGTGATATTTTATTTCCCTTAAGCAGTCATAGTTCAAGTCTGAGACCACTACGACTCTGGAGTAAAAGTTACTGTTTCACTAAGTGGAGGTTCAATGCAGAGCACACGTTCATTATGCATAATAGTCTTCCTTAAACTGATATACTCTCTTATCTAAATATTAAAATGAGTGAGGGATTGTTAGGTTATTAGCATTTTAATATTAATTTTTAACATATTAAATTGCTTTATTTTGGAGTTATAAGAATGAACATTGGAATGGATGACTTCTACATCATCCATAGCATTGGTTACCCATCAATGTATTTCATTCTTAATTCCTCCATTACTCTTTGTAACCTATGTAACCTATGTAACTCCCATTGTAACTTATGTAACCTATGTAACTCCCATTGTAACTTATGTAACCTATGTAACTCCCATTGTAACTTATGTAACCTATGTAACTCCCATTGTAACTTATGTAACCTATGTAACTCCCATTGTAACTTATGTAACCTATGTAACTCCCATTGTAACTTATGTAACCTATGTAACTCCCATTGTAACTTATGTAACCTATGTAACTCCCATTGTAACTTATGTAACCTATGTAACTCCCATTGTAACTTATGTAACCTATGTAACTCCCATTGTAACTTATGTAACCTATGTAACTCCCATTGTAACTTATGTAACCTATGTAACTCCCATTGTAACTTATGTAACCTATGTAACTCCCATTGTAACTTATGTAACCTATGTAACTCCCATTGTAACTTATGTAACCTATGTAACTCCCATTGTAACTTATGTAACCTATGTAACTCCCATTGTAACTTATGTAACCTATGTAACTCCCATTGTAACTTATGTAACCTATGTAACTCCCATTGTAACTTATGTAACCTATGTAACTCCCATTGTAACTTATGTAACCTATGTAACTCCCATTGTAACTTATGTAACCTATGTAACTCCCATTGTAACTTATGTAACCTATGTAACTCCCATTGTAACTTATGTAACCTATGTAACTCCCATTGTAACTTATGTAACCTATGTAACTCCCATTGTAACTTATGTAACCTATGTAACTCCCATTGTAACTTATGTAACCTATGTAACTCCCATTGTAACTTATGTAACCTATGTAACTCCCATTGTAACTTATGTAACCTATGTAACTCCCATTGTAACTTATGTAACCTATGTAACTCCCATTGTAACTTATGTAACCTATGTAACTCCCATTGTAACTTATGTAACCTATGTAACTCCCATTGTAACTTATGTAACCTATGTAACTCCCATTGTAACTTATGTAACCTATGTAACTCCCATTGTAACTTATGTAACCTATGTAACTCCCATTGTAACTTATGTAACCTATGTAACTCCCATTGTAACTTATGTAACCTATGTAACTCCCATTGTAACTTATGTAACCTATGTAACTCCCATTGTAACTTATGTAACCTATGTAACTCCCATTGTAACTTATGTAACCTATGTAACTCCCATTGTAACTTATGTAACCTATGTAACTCCCATTGTAACTTATGTAACCTATGTAACTCCCATTGTAACTTATGTAACCTATGTAACTCCCATTGTAACTTATGTAACCTATGTAACTCCCATTGTAACTTATGTAACCTATGTAACTCCCATTGTAACTTATGTAACCTATGTAACTCCCATTGTAACTTATGTAACCTATGTAACTCCCATTGTAACTTATGTAACCTATGTAACTCCCATTGTAACTTATGTAACCTATGTAACTCCCATTGTAACTTATGTAACCTATGTAACTCCCATTGTAACTTATGTAACCTATGTAACTCCCATTGTAACTTATGTAACCTATGTAACTCCCATTGTAACTTATGTAACCTATGTAACTCCCATTGTAACTTATGTAACCTATGTAACTCCCATTGTAACTTATGTAACCTATGTAACTCCCATTGTAACTTATGTAACCTATGTAACTCCCATTGTAACTTATGTAACCTATGTAACTCCCATTGTAACTTATGTAACCTATGTAACTCCCATTGTAACTTATGTAACCTATGTAACTCCCATTGTAACTTATGTAACCTATGTAACTCCCATTGTAACTTATGTAACCTATGTAACTCCCATTGTAACTTATGTAACCTATGTAACTCCCATTGTAACTTATGTAACCTATGTAACTCCCATTGTAACTTATGTAACCTATGTAACTCCCATTGTAACTTATGTAACCTATGTAACTCCCATTGTAACTTATGTAACCTATGTAACTCCCATTGTAACTTATGTAACCTATGTAACTCCCATTGTAACTTATGTAACCTATGTAACTCCCATTGTAACTTATGTAACCTATGTAACTCCCATTGTAACTTATGTAACCTATGTAACTCCCATTGTAACTTATGAAACTCCTAAGGCCATTATCTTCACTATTTAGTACCTCCATTATCTTCCTATTCATTGCTAGGAAGACTTCTTGTAGTATAAATAGTTGTGTCTTCATTTGGTTTTAGAGACATACAATTCATAAGAGAAAACAAAGAGTGAAAGAGTTAGTCTAAAAGAGAGTTCTTATTAGTTGAAGGGAGGTGTTCTTTTTTGTGGAGCTTTGGACTCACCTCTTGTCCAGAGTTGTTGAGTTATACTTTGTGAAGGCTGTTGTATCCTGGAGGGGACAAGTCAAAGAGGACTACTGCTGGACCAGTGAAAACATTTGCTGCAGGGGGCTTGAATCTCCTTAAAGAGAGCGAGATATCCGCGCCTCAGCCTGAAGAGATTACTTTCTTTATTTTATTTTCAATTGTAATTTTGCAATTTTATTATCTTGTAAGTTTTTTCTCTAACAGTTAATTCTATCATGTGGACTGTAAATCTTAGCTCGGTCGC
This sequence comes from Solanum pennellii, assembly GCF_001406875.1. Lineage (NCBI taxonomy): Eukaryota > Viridiplantae > Streptophyta > Magnoliopsida > Solanales > Solanaceae > Solanum > Solanum pennellii. Next base: position 58,056,955 of record NC_028640.1, read on the forward strand.
AGGATCAGTAGAGGCAATTAGGGATTCATTTTTTCCAAATGTATCTATGGTAAATTGTAAAGTTTATTGTTGATAAAATAATGTAGCATAGAAAGGGGAAAAACGTTAGATTTTGTATAGATGTTCATCTAGATTGTTGTGTATGTAGTCTTTTGCAGTCAAACTTATATGTACACCTCATGTTCCATCTAACTTGCTGTGTACGTAGGCCTTTGAAATCCAGGTTATGTATACTTCATTGAAATGTCATCAAATTAGTAAACTTTCACATTCTATGTTATTAGCTACTTCGTACATCTGTTAATTATTCGTGCTAAGCAGTTGAAGCTAAGAGAGATTATAGTAATTTCTATATGAACCTTTAATATATTTATTTCCATCGAACTTGCTCAAGAGTATATACCACATGATTGCAGTTTAATATGAATGGCATATGGAAAGGAAGCTGGCAATAGTTTAGCTGAACGAAATCATGAACTTTTATCAGATTATTATTTCTTAGTAAGTATTTTTAATATTTTTAGGTCAGGATGCTTTGCTTGTTTATAGCCTAAAACATAAAGTATGCTATTGCATTTTCCATTTTCATATAAACAGTAATGTTAATCCATCCTGTAAATTATATAAGGTCTAGAAGGGTGATATGGAGAAACTATATTATAAAGGGAGGGACTTGAGATGCAGATGTGGAAAGGTCATGTTCAATAATTTTATCTACTTTAGGGACCGGAACAAACCTGGTCGCAAAAGTGTTTTAGAGACTGGTTACGAAAACTCGTCGCAATTGACTTAAGCGAAGAAGCCATTAGGGACGAGCGATCACAAGATTTTGCAGGTCTCTATTGACTTTTAGGGACGAGAATGAGCTTTTTAGGGACCAGATTTCTTTTCCCGGCTATTTTTCTTGTAGTGTTGGGTGCTTGTATCTTTTTTTTCTCTTTTAGATAAAACAAAATTAATTTATTTTTTTACTTATTTTCTTTATATTCTTGAACTGACTTAAATTTGAGAAAAAAAAGTGAATCTTAACGCATTTCTTCTCTTTTTTTTTCCCGACTATATTAGAAGTGTGAGATCCAATTGGAATCAACATGTGAGCTTCATGTCATATAATTTCAAACTATGGGCATTTTAGATTTCTTTGGCAAATACAACGTGGCTTACTTTTTATATAGATAGATACAATATGGTTTTTTCTGGTGAAACTAAACAGATACATCGCCACGTATCATCTAAATAGTTTTTAACATTTCTTTCTCAAATTTCATCTTCAGATCTTTTTGTATTTGCAATTCTGCATTTTCTTAAATTGGGACTGAGAAAGTGTTTTCTTCAACATGATGATTTAGTGTAGAGGGTTAAATATGATTTCAAATTTTTGTTATGCGTCCAACTGAAAATTGGAGTGGAAATAAAATACATTTTTCTAATTAAAGTGATTTATGAAGAACATGGAGTGTAAGTATACGCAAAAAGGAAGAATCAAAAGTGATGTGGAAGTTGTAACATTTATAACATTGACATCTCAAATGCACATCAGCTGTTTGCCAAAATGTCACTATTAGAAAGTCAAAAACCTTTTAATTGTGTAGTAAAAATTTTCATTTTACATATTTGTTAAGTTCTTGCAATCTATATGTATGCTANATATATATTCCTTACGTGGAGAAAACTTTCACATATTTTCTACAATACAAAAGATATTAGTGGTTAAGTATTGTCATAGAAATAATTGAATTTTAACAGAAAGTAATTCTCAAAGTATGTTAGAAAAAAAAACCTTTTGTTCAATTACATGTTTTCATATTTAGTTTCTCAGATTTGTCGAGAATAGCACTTTTTATGAATTCATGGTGCACTTCAATATTTAACTTCTACTACATATTGTTAGAAAAATATTGTTATTTAAAAAGATTATTTATTTAAGTGTATTTACAAAGCCAAATAATTAAAGTGTGTTAAAAATATTAAATGGTAAATTTGAGAGTGTATGTCATTCTGTTTCTTAACTGTCACGACCCAAAACCGAGCCGCGACTGGCACCCACACTTACCCTCCTATGTGAGCGAACCAACCAATCTAAACCTTAACATTTCAATTTAATATCAACAGAAA
>NC_028640.1:58065426-58065671 GCF_001406875.1 Solanum pennellii
TTACCTCTTTTAACCCCCAAGTAATTAGACTTATAATCCTTAACCCTCTAACTTTATAATTAAAGTAGGAATAGTCCAAAACGTCCCTTAAAACGTGTAAACAAATCCGACTCCACCTGGAATTACGCAACCTGTGACGGCCCGTCGTGCCTGCGACGGTCCGTCATGCAGGTTCGTCATGGTCTCAATTTGTTTAAGGAGTCTGTGACGGCCCGTTGTGCCTACGACGGTCCGTCCTGCACTTC
>NC_028640.1:58065775-58084117 GCF_001406875.1 Solanum pennellii
ACCCAAATTTCAGAAGTCTAAGTCTTTTGGAACGAGACACCCTCGACGGCCCGTCGTGTCCATGACGGCCCGTCGTGGGTTCCGTCGACTCACACAGTTTTTTTCAGAAATAAAATCTGCTGCTCAAAACGACTAAACAGGTCGTTACATTAACACATGTCTATCCACATGTCACTTTGCAATGGATGAATTTGGACAAGTGGCATGCCACTTGTCAACTTGGCTGCCCCTCCATTTGCCTATAAAAAGGCATTACATTGTGCATTGATATGTAAGTAAAAAAATACTGCCTCACATTCTGACTTATTTTTCAGTTTTCATCTTTCACTTCTTATGGTTAATTAATTATTTAATGATTTTGGCTTAGTTATAATTTCTCCTAATAACTTGTTGATGATAATTAATTTGCTGATTTCCGTTGCCTCTATTTATTAAAATAGGGAAGTACTTGTTTAATTTTCGGGAAACATTTCACACCGTTGAAATAGTTTCTTAGGACAGTGCCAGCACGACTCAAGTATTTATTAATTTATGCACTATTTTTATATATCAGACGTTGTAGTAATTTTCATCTTATTTTCAGGACCACTTTTTGATAAATAATAAAGTTATTTATTATTATTATTATTATTATTATTATTATTATTATTGTGAAATTTTTTAACATTTTCCCAACAATCTAAGAAACTATTGGCATATAATTTGTGTCCCGAAACTTTTGATGACTTGTGTACTGAAACTATTGATGATACAAATGATATTGAGGACAATAAAGTTGCTACTACCCTGACTGATACAGTTCAAGTCATTCTGTCGGAGGATTACAGTAAAGAAAATTACAGGCATGTTAATAGACATGGTTACAAATTCAATGCTAAAATAAGAACCTTCATGGAAAATACACCTAAATGCAAAAAGGATGTTGAAAAGAAATGACAATTCCGCTAAGATAAAAATAATTTGGCTGAAACGGATGATCTGATTATTGCGATTATTTCAGAAATAAATATTGTGGCCAATGTGAGAAGCTGAGTGATAGACTCCGGTGCTACTAGACACATTTGTATAAACAAAAGTAATTGTGTCATACACCCATGTTGACAAAAGAGAAGATATTATTTATTTTGGTGACTCAAGGACAACAAAAGTTCTTGAAAAAGGAAAAGTTATTCTCAAGCTCACATCTGTAAAACTTTGGCACTGAGTGATGTATTGCATGTTTCTAAAATCCAAATTAAAATTTGATTTCTGTCGGATTATTAGGAAATGTGAAATGAAGATTTCTTTTGAAAACGATAAAGTCATATTGACTAAAAATAATATTTCCGTGGGCAATGAGTTTTGTAACTATAGCTTATTTATGCTTAATATTTGTGATAATTTCACTGCTTACATGATTGAGCCTAAGTCATTTTGGCATGCCAGATTAGGACATGTTAATGTGTCTTATATTAATCATATGCGATTTGGTAATTCATTACATGATTTAAATTTAAATAATTTTGATGATTACATCTAAGTTATATTTGTCTTTGCATGTTTCTTTATAACAAGCTTCATTATAATATGTTAATGTCTCATATATGAACCTGCAGTCTCTTGGTTTGACACTTGATTTAGAGATAAATTAATTTAAATGTGAAATATATGTTGAAGCTAAAATTACCAAAAAATCATGTTTTCAGTAAGTAGAGTAACTGAATTATTGTCTTTGATCCACACTGTTTTTGAATGATTTGCGACAGATTATGACTAAAGTTGGTAAAAGATATTATATCACTTTTATTGATGATTTTTCAGATTTACTAAATTGTATTTGCTCAGAAATAAAGATGATGCTTTTGTTGCTTATAAGTCTGAAGTTCAAAATCATCTTGGTAGGAATTTAAAAAGAATAAAATCTGATAGAGGTGGAGAATATATATCTTTAAATGCTTTATGTGAAAAAAAAGAATTATTTATGAAATAACCCCGCCATTTTCACCTGAGTCTAAGGAGTAGCTGAAAGAAAAAAATAAGAACTTTGAAAGAAATGATGAATTTCTTGTTAATTAATTCTAATGCTCTTGATAATTTGTGGGATGAAGCAATATTATCTGCATGTCTCTTACGAAATAGAATTTTTCATAAAAGAACTGGCGATTTTCCTTATAAATTGTGAAAAGGTTATAAACCTAATTTGAAATATTTAAAAGTGTGGAAGTGACTTGCTAGAGTTCTTGTGCCTGAATATCGAAAGAGAATGAAAAATGATTCTAAAGCATGCAATCAAATATGTTCTAAAATTGTTGATTAGTTGCTTGCTTATTGGATATGTTGAACATAGTGTTGCATGTAGATTTCTTGTTTTGAAAAATGATGTGCTTGATAACAATACTATTATTGAGACAAAAAATGCTAAATTTTTTGAACATATTTTTCCACTTTGTGATAAAATTTCTCATGCACTTGTTAAAAAAATAATAATGAGAATATTGAGGAACTGTGGAGGAGTAAAAGGCCAAGAAAAAAGTTCTCTTATGAAAATTATTTTCAAACTTTTCTTGTTGACAGTGAACCATTAAATTATTTTGAAGTTATATCTTCTTCTGATGCTAAATTTGGAAAGACGCAATAAAAATTGAAATGGATTCTATTATGAAAAATAAAACATGGATTTTGACTGACTTACCTCCTGGTGCAAAATCTATTGGTTGTAAATAGATTTTCAAAAGGAACTTAATCCTAATGGATTTATAAATAAATATAAACCTCAGTTAATAGCAAAAATTTTTTCTCAAAAATGAAATATTGATTATTTTAATACATTTGCACCAATAATCAGAATTTCTTCTATTCGAATGTTAATTGCTTTAGCATCAGTTCACAAGCTTTTTGTTCATCAAATGGATGTTTCTTTTAAATGGTGATTTAGAAGAAGAAATTTATATGATTCAATATGAGGGATGTATTATTCCTAGACAAGAAAATAAAGTTTGTAAATTAATTAAATCTCTTTAAGGCCTAAAGCATGCTTCTAAAAAGTGGCATGAAAATTGGATCAAGTCTTATTGAAAGACAATTTTCCTCTATTGAAGTGGATAAATGTGTTATACCAAAATGGTAGACAATAATTATGTGATAGTATGCTTATATGTTGCTGACATGCTTATATTTGGTACAAGTTTAAATATTTTGATAAGTACCAAAGTATTTTTGTCTACTAATTCTGATATGAAAGATCTGGGTGAAGTAACTATGATTTTGAGAGTTAAGGTAATAAGGAGTGAAGACGGGATAATGTTATCACAAGAACATTATGTGGAAAAACTTCTTTAAAAAAATGAATATATTGAGGTGACACATGTAGCCACTCCTTTTGATGCTAACTCTAAATTTATGTTGATCAGTTGCTCAGTCTATATATGCTCAATTGGAAGTCGATTGCATTTGATGAATTTTACTAGGCTTGATATTGCCTATATTATTTGCAGATTGAGTAGATATCTCATAATCCCAATAATGAGCATTGATTTGTGTTGAATAGATAGACTGATGGAATATTTGAGATGAACCATGAATTCTGACATCGTGTAAAGTGGATTTTCTTCTATTCTAGAAGGATATTGTGATGCAGCCTGGATCTCTGATTCAGATGAGATGAAATCCACTAGTGTATATGTGTTCACCTTAGGTGGTGGTGCAATATCCTTGAAATCAGCTAAATAGGCGATCATTGCTAGATCGACTATGGAGTCAGAGTTTATAGCTCTGGAGCTGGCAAGTTCTGAGGCTGAATGTCTAAGAAATTCTTGGCGAATATCCCTTATATTAAGGAAGACTTTCTAGTTAATTCTTTTGATGTCAAGGATGAATTATTAATCCGTTCTATGAAGGATGAATTGTATATCCCTTTGATGAAAGATGAATTATATATCCCTTCGATGAAGGATGAATTGTTAATCCCTTTAATGTGAAGGATGAATTGTTGGTCCCTTTGATAAAGAATGATGAATTGATGATCCCTTTGATAAAGGATGACGAATTGTTGATTCCTTCGATAAAGGATGAATTGTTAATACCTTTGATAAGAATGAATTGTTATCCCTTTGATAAGGATGAATTGTCTCATGTGTTTATATATACACTGAGATTGTGAAGTCGTAATCAATATTGCGAAGAATGAATCTTATAGTTGTAAGATATACACATAAATTGAGGCATGATGTCGTTGAGCAGCTGTTGAAAGATGTAATAATTGCAATTGATTATGTGAAGTCAGAATTGAATTCGATCGATTCACTGACAAAATTCGTAGGAAGAAAATTAATTCTTTAAACCTCAATAGAAATGGGTTTAAGGCCAATTGTTAGCCAATAGAGATGGAAACCCAACCTATGTGATTGGAGATCCCATGAAGTAGGTTCATATGGATAATAACAAGTCGATATTGGGTCTGCGCACTAACTGAGAGTGTTTGAAACTGCTACTAGTTATTAACTCATAATGAATTCATAGTCCTTAATTAAGGAAGGTGTATTTAAAGCAGTGCACACTTGATGAATTCACCTATATGATAGTAGAAGTGTGGCGGCTCCTATGAGACTTTCGGCCTAGTCTCTAGAGCTCCCATGAATATCAGGCACGATCATGGCCTATAGGCGCAAAACCAAGTTGAACAGCAAAATTACTGTGGTCAAAATGTGATTGTTAAAGTCACTGATTACAACTAGAATTATTTGGTTCATAGAAAATATTATATTTCACCAATAATTCAGTAAATTAAATTTTATCGATCTAAGTTTGGTTCATAATCCGAGACACCAAACATATTGCATTTCGTCCTAAAAATTCAGCAAGTTATGATTTTATAAAAATCTTTTGAAATAAGTGGGGGATTGTTAGAAAAATATTGTTATTTCAAAAGATTATTTTTAAGCGTATTTAAAAAGCCAAATAATTAAAGTGTGTTAAAAATATTAAATGGTAAATTTGGAAGTGTATGTCATTCTCTTTCTTGACACATGCCCATCCACATGTCACTTTGCATGGATGAATTTGGACAAGTGGCATGCCACTTGTTAACTTGGCTGCACCTCCATTTGCCTATAAAAAGGCATTACATTGTGCATTGATATGTAGTAAGAAAATACTGCCTCACGTTCTGCTTCATTTTTCAGTTTTCATCTTTCACTTCTTATGGTTAATTAATTAATGATTTTGGCTTTGTTATAATTTCTCCTAATAACTTGCTGATGATAATTAATTTGTTGATTCCTATTGCCTCTATTTATTAAAATAGGAAAAGTACTTGTTTAATCCTTGGGAAATATTTTACACCGTTTAAATAGTTTCTTAGGACAATGCCAGCACGACTCAAGTATTTATTGATTTATGCACTATTTTTATATATTGTTGTAGTAATTTTCATCTTACTTTCAGGACCACTTGTTGATAAATAATAAAGTTGTTATTATTATTATTATTATTATTATTATTATTATTATTGTGAAATTTTCTAACATTTGCCCGACACATATTAGAGGAATGCTCTAAAAACTAAGAGTATTACAGGAAAAAGAAAACTTTCATGAAATTAATAATAACATCTAATATATTTTTGATAGAGGAATCCAAACAGGAATTTGGGCATGTATACTTCTGAATTTTTTTTTGTTGATTATCTACACAAAGAAGTGTGGGTGAATACAATGGTATCGACATGCCTGTTACGTGACAAAACAATTCAAGCTCCCATTTCTACATTGCACAACTTCTTGATTGATATTTTTCTAAAATGGTTTAATAACACATAGAGTTGTAGTCTATACTTCACTCAATTTTGGGATAAAATTATTCTGGTTGATTTGTGTAGATAAGAAAGACGATATTGTTATTTCATATTTATTGAAGTGAAGTATGCACCACTTTGTGTAATGTTCAATTTTTCTCTGTCAGTCTCTACATTTGGCTGTAGATTTGGCCCATATATGCATGTTTTGCCCTCGATTTTCTTTTGATATTCAATTTGTGTCACCCCATGTAACATTCCGAAAAATCATATGTCTAATGAAGAACCAGTATGCCCTTAGGATAGCCTATTAGGGGTACATAGGCACCCCAATGCCCAATATTGAGAAATATTGGTCATAGTATAGAAAAATTGGCTAAGCGATATTAGGCAATTTTCTATATACGAATAAGAAATATACTTTTTGGATTGTCATACCCCAATCCAAGATTTATGTTCAATAAATGTACCTGCAAGGAAGATCCTAAACTAAAATTTAATATTCAACCATACCACCACACAAAGTACTGGGCATAACCATAGCACATGATCATTTAAAATGATGATGTAAATTATGCAGTGCCCAAGGACATAGTAAGGGTCCTTGGGACAATAAGGAAACATCATCAAATGAACCATAAATAATAGTTAGTTAGGGAAGTACAACCAATCCATGTGCAAGCACATGTGCAATACATGTGAGGAAGTGACCAAGGAGGGGACCACCCTAACCGAATTGGGTTATGATAGTTAGGGGGAACGTGCACAAGGGATCCCTCTATGTGGGGCCTAACTTCCTAACTAAATATAGACTCTAACCTATTGCCCTAAATAGTTAACTAATCTAGGACCAAAACCGGGTTGACACTAATCTTGTACTAGTTAAAGAGACAACCTAGTACCTAACCTAGGATGGTCCAAAAGCTTAGTTATGATCATAACAACTTAGAGGTACTTTAGTAATCTCAATAGGTTAATTTAATAATTAATTTAGAAAATTAATTAATTAATTTAAAAGGGCAAAAACCGAAACTAAAAAGGAAATTTTCAGATTCCGGTTAAGACAAGAAAGAGACAACCTAGTACCTAACCTAGAATTGTTCAAAGAGTTAGTTAAGGTCCTAAAAATCTAGGGATACTTTAGTAATTACCCTAGGCTAATTAATTAATTAATTTATCCACTTAATTAATTAATTTAAAGGGGCGAAACTAAAATCACAAAGCAATTTTCAAATCTCGATTAAAACAAGAAAAAGACAACCTAGTACCTAACCTAGGATGGTTCAAAGGGTTGGTTATGATCCTAACAACTTAAGGGTACTTTATTAATTACCTTAGGTCACCTAATTAAGTGAATAGCAATTTAATTAATTAGTTTAAATGATCAAAACAAAATTCTTATACTAACCTAGTACAACTCAAGAAACATCTTAGTTTTAACCTAGGATGGTCCAAAAGGGTTAATTTTGGTTCCAGTGACTTGAGGGTACTTTAGTACTTACCCTAGGTACCTAAATTAATTAAATTAAGTATAAATTTATTAATATAAAGTCAAAATGTTAACCAAAACCATAGTGAACATCAATTTCCAGATTTGACTAAGTGTTATGTTCTCTAATGTTTAGTCAACTTAAGAGGTGCGTTTTGGTAATTGATTAATTAGTTTATTAAATTAACTTATTAAACCTAAGTTGTATAATTCAAGATTAGTTCTTAACCCTAAAAATCACGTTCAAACTCGTAGAAAAAAAAGGACGCAAAACAGTAACCAAGCGAGGGAAAGAAAAACAGAAAATTCCATTGATTCTCCTAGGAGATTTCAAGGTTTCTCCAAGTTTTCGTTCAAGATGGTATTCGTATATTAAGATATACTTAAGGTATGGGTTTATCTCCTGGAATTCTTTGTCCAAGAGTATTTTTATTCGAACGATTCACAAGATCTTGAAAACTAGGGTTGTTCCCGTCGTTCTCGTCGAACTTCCCTTACCTAGTATCCTTTTAGATTTCGATGTTGAATAGGTTAGAGATCATGTTGTTGGTATGTGGTGCTCGTTGTTCTTAACATGTCTTGTTCTTGAATGATGAGTATCAAATAAACTTATAAACTTGTAATTGCTTAAAGTTAATCTTATCATGATAATTAAGGATCGATAATATGCTAAGTTAAGTCCGTGATGTGTTAAGTGAATATGTGTCTTTGGATAAATGTTGACTTGTTGTTGTTGTGATGTTATGAAGATGTTAACGCCATCAAATTTTAATATAATGCTGTCCAATATGTTCTTAAAACGTTACACTAAAATCCATAAACTAAGAATTGGCTCAAAAACATCTATGAAATCATATCTTGAATAAATTGGCTATCTGGTTCCAATAAAGTTGGCTAACTCTATTTGGTCAAAATGAATATATGCTAATGGCTAGGAACTTATGTAAATGATAAAAAGATTGTCCAAGGGTTCGTACATATGACAATTTAAATATGAACATACGTAAAAATTGGCTTATGCCAAAAAGAATGAATTTGCTAGTCTAACATCCCAAATCTTGAGACAATACTAATCATATGACAATTCTTGTGTAGTAAGAGTATCAAATATATATTAAGCACTTCTAAAGTAATATCAATGAATCCATAACCAAGAGCATGACATTCATTGGGACAACTCCCAACATGTTCCACAAGAATGAACTATGAACACATGAAATTTATTGAAATAAGTGTTCATCGTCCATAAACGGTGATATGAAGCTACTACACTACAGTAAGTAAGTAATGTGATTTATAAAATAATTAAAAGGGTCTAAATTAAGTAAGTGACCAGAATGGGGTGTTAAAGGAAGTGAGACAAATCTTACTTACACCAAAGCTAATTTGTTAAAAGGATACTCACAAATAAAGGTGTTAGAATGTGTGAAACTAGTCTCATTAACACCTAAGGATGATGTGTAAGGAAAATTCACATTCATCAATGTAAATTAAGGATGATATAAAATAGTAATTCACATTTCATCAATTTAATGTAAGGATGACCAGTCATCAATAGAGTAAGTAAATCTCAATCTAGAAGCAAGCCTCCATAATGCTTGAGTCAACACTAAAAGATGATGAAATGAACATTCACGTAAAAAGGGATGAGTAACTAAGATGTATGTAATGAAATGATGAAACCCTAGAAGGGTTAAGTAAGAGTAAGAAACACACTAAATGGCCAAGTGCATTGGTATATGATGAAATAAACATTCACGTAAAAGGGATGAGTAATTATGAAAAGCAAATGTCCTAATGATAATGAATGTGGTGACAATATGAAAAGAGGCTAATGTGAAAGATGAGAGCAATTTCAAAAAAGCCTACGTAAATATTACCAAAACGTACTCACCTATGAGAGTGTAAAGCTAATGAAGAGACCAGTCTCTATATACACTCTAATTAAAGTATTGAGACTGATGTATACTTAATACTAATGATGAGATGAGAAATCATTTATTGAGATATGATGTCGTCATACTAGAAGCCAGCTTCCATAACGTATGAGTTGAATGAAATAGAACTTTATACTGAGCACCGATGGGCTAGCTATGAGCGGTGATGCCTTCTTTCGGGAAGGGCGGAGGTTCAAGTAACTCTCATGAGATGAGACTGTCCGGCATGCCGAGTATGGGTCTCCTTATATCTCCTAGTCTTCGAACCCATACTGCCAATATAGGAATCTGGCGGGGTTCAATTCCCATGTACGCTAGCATATTTTGGTTCACTTTTATCGGTGATTCCACCTCTTTTCAGTGTGGGGTAGACACTGGATTTCATGATGCTCACATGATCTACGTCGGTTAAGACTGGAGTTCCCCTAAGTATGAAAGATAATGAAATAAATGATACCGAAGGTGTTTGTGCAAGACAATCAAGAGGTGAAATCAGATTCAAGTAATGACATTAGGTCATTCTTGGTCATTGCACTTCATGATCCCGATGAGAGTCTTAAACTTCATCATAAGTATAGTTGGTGTTTACATCAGCCTACGAATGAATGAACTGAATAATGCGAAGTACGAATAAACGAATGAAGCAGACTCTGTGTTTGCTAAAGAAGGCCCTCGGGTTGAGGTCCCATATGTTGGGCCCTCACTTGAGATGTCTTAATGATACATCCAAAGTTCCAAGGTCTCGTAGATATGAAATGTATAGTATACAAAACATGAAAACGTTAAATAAATTGCCCATAACTTCCCTATCATGAAATTAACGAAATCAATGGAATGATCAATAGAGAATGGCTTATGAAATGTAATGAATATATGGTGTAATGAATGACTTGCTATAAGAATAATCGAAGTATATCCAATGAAGTTTACAATAATTAAAGGGTATAGATAATAATGAATCTTCATGTCATGAAAATGAACAAAGCCAAATAAAATTGGCTTATAATGGCTTCCTTTATTAGAAAAATATTATAGACAATAATAAATTCTAATATGCTTATTCAAAATGATTAACTAAGTAGTTAGACAATAAAGATTGGCTTATAAAGAATTCATGGCCAAAGTAAGCAAGATCATAAGCTTTAATGATATGCCCCAAGAACTATGCACATTATGCAATCAACTAAAGAATGAGTATAGTCAATAAGTATTGACTTATAAATATATTCATGCCCCAAATTGTAGTTAAGTCATTTTCTTAATCTCTTGAATTACTTACTTGATTCATTGTGGGTATGAGACTACAATGAATCATTGCACTTATAAGTAAAATATAGGACCAAAGGAGTTATTGAACTACACAACAAGAAGAAGAAAAAGACTGAAAAATAGTCTAAGTGTACAAAGAGGAGCTCTCGGCCTAAAAGGATCAAAATCTCAAATCTTCGCCCGAGTTGTTCTAAAATTATGTTGATGATACTAATATATTGTAATCGTATAGAAAATGAGTTGTGTGCTTTCAATGCATTAAAATACATCATATTCATACCACAATCCACAGCCAATGAATTAAGAAAGTCTAGTGACTAGACTTTCTAGAATAGCATGTCGTTTAGGAAGAACTTTCATTGATCATGCATAGCTTTATGTGTATGTGTGCATACACCCATACTTAGTACAAGTGGTTTACTAACCCCCTACTATTTACTATTTTTTAGGTGCAGGTCAGAGGACAGGTTGACGACACTTGTAGCGGTTTGGACTTCAGCATTTCTCCAAACCATTTGGTAGGTCCTCATAATTTCGAGGATCAGATTTAGTCTAGCCTTAGTTTTAGACAAAGCTAGTGGATGTTGTCTGATACACCGTGGTTTCACGGTATTATCAATACTTTTTCCTTAAGTTTAGTGTGTCCAAAAGCCTTTTTGTGCTAATTTTTATATAAGTTTCTCTTTATTTGCAGGAAATCTGTCCAAAGATGAATGCGGAGATTTTGAGTGAAGAAATGCAGAAGAGACCACCTACGGAGCTTGTGACGGTCCGTCATGCTTGTGACGGTCCGTAGGTGGCAGCGTAGTGCAACTGCTGAAGGAAGACGGGGAAGTCTGACCAAGTGTGGGGTTACGAAGTCCATGACGGCCCGTCGTGTCTATGACGGTCCGTCCTGTAGGTTCGTCATGAAGTTCAGAGAAGTAGTCCCAGTACCCATATTCCAAGAGTTTAAGTGTTGTGAAACGAAGACCCTTGACGGACCGTCGTGTCTGTGACGATCCATCATACTTGCCGTTGAGGGTAATGAAGAGAGCAGCAGAAGAAACTGAACAAGTATGGGACGGCGGAGTCCATGACGGTCCGTCGTGACCACGACGATCCGTCGCGAGGTCCGTCGACCCAGCCGCGTTTTGACAGATTTCCAGCAAATAGAATCCTTGTTTAATTAGGTTTTTATTTTCTATAAATAGTTCGAAAAACCTCGTTTTTGAGGTTAGACACGTATTGTTAGACACCGTATTGTTAGACACTGTATTATTAGTTAGACTCTGGATTATTTGGTGAGGTTTTTTTATTATCATTAGACTTTTTGTGAGATTCTTGATTACTTTGAGATTCTTGCAAGTGATTGTTTGTGATTTTTGTTGATTAATCAAGCAAACTTTCGGATTTTACTCTTTATCATTGAAGTAAGTACATGAATTCTTATACCATATATTTAATATTGTGATTATGACTATGGGTAACTAAACTCCATAACTAGGGTTGTGGGTACCATAGGCAAATAATGAGGTAAAACCTAACAAAAATAACAATTCTAGAATAGTGTCTTGCATGTATTGATAATTCTTTCGCTTAGAAGTCTTTTTAACGGATGGCCAACGTTAGAACTCGCCTTAATGCTACTTGCCGGACCAAGGAGGTAGATAATAGGAAAAGAATTATCAACATAGATTTAGTGTATACTATCTAATAGGCTAGTATTGATTGGTACGAGGTAATAACTTAGTCAAATATCGAATACGATGCTTAATATGAGGTAAAGATAAGGGTTAGGATAGCAACACACGTAGCCGGACCAAGGTGCGGAGTGAGATTTTCTAGATGCCGGACCAAGGATTTAGAAATACATAACTTATCACTTTGCATGCAAGATACTAGGAAAGAATTGTTATAGTTAGAATTATCAAGTTATGAACCTGTGGGGAACACGTAAATCCTAGTTACTTTGATTAATTGATTAAACTCCAACATTTGAAGCTGTCAAGTGTCTCTTTCAATTTCGTTAGTTATTTTCATTCATTTAGAAATAGAAATCCCCCTTTTTATTGTTTTTGCTTTCCAAGGAAGTAATTGACCGAACAATAGTAATAATAGGTTAAAGTTAAGTCTAAACTATTTTCCTCGTGGGAACGATCCCAACCTCACTAGTTGGGTTATTTACTTGACACGACCGCTTTACTTCTTATTTGAGAAGTAAGTTTGAGCGTATCATTGTCCCTAGCGTTTCTTTCGCACCTTCATTTCGAAGCTTTGTAATAAGGCCGTGTTTGACAAACTATTTATGATATATTCATCTTCAGTTTCGAATTGATTCTTTATGTTAGATGGTTGTTCTCTTATGTTGAGCTTAGTATATGATGTATCTATTTAATAATTATATGAAGTCTATGTATACTTCATACATATAAAAAGTTTTAAATTTTTCGCAAATTTAACTTGATTAATGTGATGAATGCAAGACGAGGCTTGTCTGCGACCTCTGAAAGGTCAACGACGCCGGTTGCGATCAGAATTCCAGAATCCGGGTCGTGACACCCCATTTTTAGATTTGGGGTAGATTTTGGCTAAATAGATTTATAAAGCTTTAATTTGATATTAAGTGTTATGCGTGACGAAATTCATGTAGAAATCTCACATAGAGAAATCAAGGATTGATTGTATTAATGTATTGTAGTATTGATAGGTTGATCAATAGTAATAAATTGATGAATACAATGTTGAGTTACAAGCTCCTTATATAGGAGAGGATTGTCGAGTCCTAAGTTAACTATACTTAGAGTCCTACTACAATACCTATTTCTAATATAATAATAATAATGCAATTATAAATAATCTAAATCCTAGCTGTACTATAATTCTTATAGTAATCCTAGTCGTAATTGTTGTTCATCTTGTATTCCAAACATACTTAGAACATCTTTGTAAGAAAACAAAGTTTAAGAACATTTTCACAACTAGAAAATTAAAACTAGTAGCGAACTAGAATCAGAAACAGATTTTAAAAAACAATATACGAAATATTTTTCGTAGGAAGAATTGTTGTAAATACGTGTCTAAAGAATCTTACTGATTCCAACAAACTTTGCAGAAACACGAAGTTACCAAGTTTAATGAACCAGTGAAGAACAAAAGAGTAGAAGAACTGAAATTAATTTACAAATCTAAATTTGTAAAACACGTACCAGAATCTGAAAAATTTTTAATAGGAAAAAGATCAAGTCCACTGAATTCACAGTGTCCCCTTAAGGAAATTATTCCCCTCTAGTATCCGAGGTTTGATTTGGAATATGACCTCCCAGGGTAAAATAATCTCAATCACCAGAGTATAGATACCAAAGCCTTTGACACAAAGTCTTGCTTTATATTTTTCAATAGTTCCACAACTGTTATTTTTCCTTCTAAAGATTTATTTTGAACCCAAAGGTTTATTTTCTTGAAGAGGATCAATTAACTTTCAATATTGTTTATTGACACCATCTTTCCAAAGGATGAGTCTACAGAAGACACAAAAAATGTTACAAAATCATATTCGAAGGAAGTAAATGTCCTTTAACATTTTACTAAGCCTCTGAATCTTTTTATTAAGTACATTATCCTTTTCATTTCCTAGGCCTTTTATACCCTTCTCTAGACTACTCAAATCTAATTTTACAGTCCACAGTCATAGGTCCTATTTTAATTCTTTTAGGAATAGGATCTTGGACTTTGACTAGATACCCCCACACTTTGAAATATTTCAAGTCGGATTTCCTTTCTTTCCATTTCTCATATGGAAAAGATTGTATTCTGATCAAACAAAATCGCTTTCTTTCTAAAAGGACAAAATTTTTTGTTGATCCCTTTTGCAGTAAGGATAGTTCCTCCACACAAGTTTTGTGTAAATCCGAACTTAAAAATAATGCATCCATCATTTCTTTCAACGTTCGGTTTTTCATTAGATTGAGGTGAATATGGCAGTAGTTTGATATTTCACTTTCCAAACATATTTCTGCACAATGAGATTTATACTCTCCATTCTTATCACTTCTTATATATTTTTTCACACTGATTTTCAACTTCGATATTACATTGTCTAGACATTTTTATTGCTTCATCCTTACCATTTAGCAAATAGACATAGTCATTTCTAATGCAATTCTCAATAAAAGTAACAAATACTTTTTCCCATCATGAGATGGTGCTAACTTCATATCATAAATGTCAGTGTGAATCAATTCTAAGGGATTAGAATTCCTTTCAACAGATTTATAAGAATGCTCAACATACTTAGATTCCACAAAAACTTGACATTTTTATTTATTGCACTCAAAGTTAGGCAAAACTTCTAAGTTGATCAGTTTTTCTTACAAGGTTTTGTAATTGACATGCCCCAAGTGTTCATGTCACAAACATTGACTCAAGCAAGTAAGAACAAATAAAAACATTGAGTTTGAAAAGCTCTTCGCGAGGTAGCTTTTTCCTCACTAATATTTTGTTCCTATTTCTTACAATTTTGTGTGATACAAACATTGTTTAGATTGTCAAATATCCTTTTCAGAAGGACATTTCCATAACTTTCAATGTGATTGTTATAGAACTACCTATGAGCAAAGTTTCATCGGGTTCAATAAAGACAATATAGTCCAACTGTTATTTTACAAAAACATAACAAATGACTATTCACCAATATTCATGTCTATGCAAATACTTTTATTATAATAGACATATCTTTTCATGAAAAATCACAACATTTTAAGTGATTTTTTTTTCATAAAAGAACACAATTATTTTGAACAAGTATATATATAATTTGGATGTTTCATACTAGTCACACTATATACTAGTAATAGAGAAACTCAACAACCACAATACCAAATATACTCCAAGAATTTTGTGGGTATAACATAATACAAAAGTATCATTGAATTTCATATCTTTTGCTCCAAAGTTAAATTAGACACCAAGTCTAATCATAAGCAAATAACCCCCACATTTCAAATGTGATCTCAAAAATATTTTTCAAGTATTTGAAAATAGTTTTTCCACATATTTTAATGTTGGAAACATTATTCTACAAAAGAATTATAGTGCTGCAATTCTCTTTGACAATGTTTACACAATGTCAAAGTTCATTCCATAGAGACACAAAATCACAAATTCTAAGTCACTGATACTTTTCCTCTATCATAAATAGACATGCCACTTAGTTTTTTAAATATTAACAATAAGAACAAAACAAAATTGTACAATTTATTTCTATGTTACATTGAAGTTTATAGAAAATCAAAAGTACAACACTGACTTATTATGTGAAGTTTTCATATTCTTCAACCTAATTGCAGAGTCCAATTTATCCAGAGTATAAAATCACAAAAGCTTTTAGTCTACAAAAATTAGACACACTAACATTTCTCATGGAGTACAAAACTACAAAAGTCTTTTTTTTTTCTCCAAAGAGAATAACATATATTCTTTATCACATAGAAATGTTTTTCTTATCAAATAGTCTTCCAACTATAACAATTTGACATATTATTTTATCAAACAAAAATATGCATCTCTCATTTTTGCAAACTAAAGAATTTTAAAAGCAACAATATCTGCGAAGTAAAATTCATTCCACAACATATGGTTTGAAAATCTTTTTCCAAAGATACACATAATAAAAAAAATAAAAAAACAAAGATGATTACTTTTAGAAACTATTTTCTTCCTTAGATAATTTAATAAGAAGGTTACCTGGTAATCTTTAAACGGAATACCATAAAAAAATTTTTGTTAAATTCTCACTTCGACTTTGCTAAAACAAAGCAACGAATTATGGAGAAGTAATGCATTTATCTTCTACTTCCATGATCAGATTCTCTCAATCAGTAGAATACAAAAAAAATACTAACAGTATAATAATTTCCTTAAGATTGTTGTTCATCTTGTATTCCAAACATACTTAGAACAAAACTTTGAACATCTTTGTAAGAAAACAAAGTTTAAGAACATTTTCACAACTAGAAAATTAAAACTAGTAGCGAAACTAGAATCAGAAACAGATTTTAAAAAACAATATACGAAATATTTTTCTCAGGAAGAATTGTTGTAAATATGTGTCTAAAGAATCTTACTGATTCCAACAAACTTTGCAGAAACACGAAGTTACCAAGTTTAATGAACCAGTGAAGAACAAAAGAATAGAAGAACTGAAATTAATTTACAAATCTAAAGTTTGTAAAACACGTACCAGAATCTGAAAAAATTTTAATAGGATAAAGATCAAGTCCACTGAATTCACAGTGTCCCCTTAAGGAAATTATTCCCCTCTAGTATCCGAGGTTTGATTTGGAATATGACCTCCCAGGGTAAAATGATCTCAATCACCAGAGTATAAATAGCAAAAACTCCGGTGTCAGCGAACCACTCAACGGCAGTAAAGTACACTTAGAATACTAGATTTAGTAGTTGAAGAAGAAGTCCATAAATTCTATGTTAAAATGAGAGGAAATCCCTCAATTTATAGAAAACAAAGGGTAGTGCGAAAAGGTTCTTATTGTGCCTTACCGGAAAGGTCACAAACCTTTGGAAAAGTCATAATCTTTCAGAAAGGTCGTCACCTTTCATAAAAGTCACAACTTCCATAAAAGTCACAACTTTTCATAAAAATCAGAACTTTTCATAAAAGTCGCAATATTTCATAAAAGTCACAACTCTTCATAAAAGTCGCAACTCTTCATTTTCCATTCACACCTTTTTAAAATCCAACAGTAATATAATCCTAATCATAATATAATTCTAGACAAAATATAATCTTAATTAACATAGGTAGTCTAATCCTAGTGTGACTCTAATTCTACAATATTAATGTAAACTCGTCCGTACCTGTTCCTTCGACATGTTCCAATCCTCAGCTTCCTTCTTCATCAACAACAAATAGGTCAGTCAATTTGTTGGACCTGTTCCAATCGTCAATTCCCTTCTTCTTCAACAATGGGTTGATAAAGTATGAATGTGACAAATATCGCGGGCTATTTTAAAATGGAATGTACTAACATTAACAAGTGTAGTAAGTTACTTAAGTTCTTACTATTTTCTAACTAAGTTGCTCTGTTTCGATTGCATAATAATTAATATGGATTTTTAAAGTCCTTTCGAACACTTATTGTCTAAAGATTTAAAAACATGTCTAGCTAATTTAAGATGTTGTGTTTGCCTTTTATAAGATATGTGTGTGTGCGCGCATGTGCGTGCGTATGTATGTTGGTCACAAATGAGTATCACCCCTAGTCATTTGCAAGCAGTCAATAAGCCTAACACTATTTACACTCTTTGGGTGCATTATTCTAACCAATATTTTATGCTTTTGGAGATTGCATTATTGTATTTGGCATGGAATGTCGTCTAGAAACACAAATTGTGATTCGGAGCAGTCGAGAAATTCAATGACCCATGAGTTTTGTCACTCTTGCTATTTGTTGCTTATGAACACTTACATTTTGTTGCTTATAAACACTTACATTTTATGATGAATGCTTTTAGTTTTCTAATTATATTGTAACGACCTGTTTAGTCATTTTAAGCAGCAGATTTTATTTCTGGAAAAACTGTCTGAGTCGACGGAACCCACGACGGACCGTCATGGGCACGACGGGCCGTCGAGGGGGTCTCGTTCCAAAACACTTAGAATTCTGAAATTTGGGTACTGAAATCGACTCTCTGAACTTCGTGACGACATGGCAGGACGGACCGTCGTGGGCACGACGGACCGTCACAGACTCTTCAAGGAAATTGAATCTCTGAACTTTGTGACGGAAGTAGCAGGACGGACCGTCGCAAGCACGACGGGCCATCACAGGCTGCGTAATCCCAGGCTGGGTCGGATTTCTGTTAAGTAATTTAAGGGG
>NC_028640.1:58091993-58095352 GCF_001406875.1 Solanum pennellii
TTCTTAGATACTCTTAGATTAGTAATTTGAGGATAGATGTTCTTGTGGTGATGACTTCCAGGTTTTGCGAATAATAAGTATTGAGTTTTTATAAGTTATTTAATTGATTTTCATTAATGAGTTTTAAGTCTTCCGCATTATATTTTGTTATTTATGGTTGAACGTTGGGAATTGAATTGGTTGGTTCGCTCACATAGTAGGATAAGTGTGGGTGCCAGTCGCGGCCCGTTTTGGGTCGTGACATATATTTTCCTCTAGCTTTAGTTTACATTTTAGCAATTTTAAGTTGTTCTTCTTGAAATGTAACTGCTTAAATTAACTTGTACTAATGTATTCAATTTTAATTTATTGGACCCGTGCTTGCATGAGCGTAGTACATCTAGTAGATGAAAGAAAATCAGGTTCTGTTTTATTTATTTCTTTTATATTCTTGAACTGACTGAAATTTGAGAATTAAGGTGAATCTTAATTGCATTTTGGTCTTATTTGAATATCTTTTTTTATGCACTACATTTTGCAAGATCATCAATTACATTCAGAAAAATCACATACCTAATTTATTGAAGACCATAAAATTCAATGCATAGATATAACATTTTTTTTTAAAAAAATATAACAATCTAAGTAATACTCTTCCTAAAAATGGAATTTGAGATGATTCTAGGAAGTGAAATTACTGTATTGATCAATTCATTCGTATCTTTTCCTAAAAGTAAACAAAAATTTAAATTTATTTGTTTATTCTTTTTTCAATCTTCACATCTTCGTCAATTATTTTATTTGATATCTCATTAAAATTCTTTCCACTATTCAAAAGAAACATAGATGCATATTAAAGGGGAGAGAGAGCAATAACATAAATAATTCCTAAACTATCATAATAGGTCTAAAATAGTCTAAGAGTCTGTTTGGCTCAGCTTAAAAGCTGGTCAAACTGACTTAAAAGTTGATTTTTGACTTATTTAGCTGTTTGGCAATACTCAAAATAACTTATTTTAAGTTAAAAAAAACTTATTTTAAGCCAAAAGTTAAAAGCTGGGGTAGGGGTGCTTTTTCTTTTTTAGTTTATAAGTTGTTTTAAGTTGACCACATTTTTATCTTTTTACCCTTAATATTTTTATACAATCTCCAAATTACCCACATAACCCTAAGATCTCTTTCTTTCATTTTTCCCCTTTCAAGTTTGGCATAGAAACTTCAGCACTTTTATCCAAACGCATAACTGCTTATTTTAAAAATATGTTTCAGCACTTTCAAAAGTACTTTTTTAAAGTTGCTTTTATTAAGCTCATCCAAACGGGCCCTAACTATACACTAACAGCTTTACCGATTCAATTTTTTGTGAAGTTTGGTTTCTATGCGCTTTTTGTAAAAACTGTTAACAAACACCGTTAACATATCATTAGAACTATAGTGCTCTGTTTTCAACAATTTTTGTGCAGGAAATAGCTTAAACTACAACAAAAAATAGCAGCTATCAAATTTGATTGAATCGCAGCACCAAAACACCCAAAAAACCAGTAGAAAACTGCAAAATCTGCACCAAACTATACATAACACATCACAAGGCAGCAACATCAAACCACCAAAAAATCAGCACCGAACTACTGCATCTGACTACCAAAATCAGTACCAAACTGCCCAAAATACAGCTCTAGAAAACGTCATCAAACCGCACAAAAATAGCTCCAAAAACGCCACCAAACTGCTGCACAGACAGCAACACCCAACCACCAAAAATCAACACCAAGCTGCACAAAAACTAGCATAGAAACTGAGCCAAACTGCACCAAAAAACATCACCAAGCTGCCATGAACTTTACAAAAAAACACTACAATGATCAGGTAAAGAAAATAACATAAAAAAAAAAAACAAGTAATCACATAAGATTATCACTCAAATATAAATTTGCACCATAAGTCAAATGTCGCCAAACTACATCAATCACGAGAGCACGTCACTTTGTTGAGTTGAAATTAGCTCGACTCTCTGGAGATAATGAAGAATTGGTGTTGGATTTAAAAAGGGTGTGAATGGAAAATGAAGAGCTCCGACTTTTACGAAAAGTTGCGATTTTTATGAAAAGTTTTGACTTTTATGGAAAGTTGTGACTTTTATGAAAGGTGATGCAATAGAATTCATAGGCTTCTTCTTCAAATATTAAATCTAGTATTCTAAGTGTACTTTACTGTCGTTGACTGGTTCGCTGACACCGGAGTTTTTGGTATCTATATTCTGGTGATTGAGATCATTTTACCCTGGGAGGTCATAATCCAAATCACACAACGGATATTAGAGGGGAATAATTTCCTTAAGGGGACACTGTGAGTTCAGTGGACTTGATCTTTTTCCTATTAAAAATTTTTCAGATTCTGGTACGTGTTTTACAAATTTTAGATTTGTGAATTAATTTTAGTTCTTCTATTCTTTTGTTCTTCACTGGTTCATTAAACTTGGTAACTTCGGATTTCTGCAAAGTTTGTTGGAATCAATAAGATTCTTTAAACACATATTAACAACAATTCTTCTTTAGAAATATATTTCGTATATTTTTTTTAAATCTGTTTCTGATTCTAGTTTCGCTACTAGCTTTTAATTTTCTAGTTGTGAAAATGTTCTTAAACTTTGTTGTCTTACAAAGATGTTCAAAGTTTTGTTCTATGTATGTTTGAAATACAAGATGAACAACAATCTTAAGGAAATTATTATACTGTTATTATTTCTTGTATTCTACTGATTGAGAGAATCTGATCATGGAAATAGAAGATAAATGTATTACTTCTCCATAATTCGTTGCTTTGTTTAGCAAGGTCGAAGTGAGAATATAACTGGTATTCCGTTTAAAGATTACCAGGTAACCTTCGGAGGAAAATAGTTTCCAAGAGTTATCATCTTTGATTTTTTATTTTTTTATTATGTGTATCTTTGGAAAAAGATCTGCAAACCATATGCTGTGGAATGAATTTTACTTCGCAAATATTGTTGTTTTTAAAATTCTTTAGTTTGCAAAAATGAGAGATGCATATTTTTGTTTGATAAAATAGTATGTCAAAATGTTATAGTTGGAAGACTATTTGATAAGAAAAATATTTCTATGTGATAAAGAATATGTGTTATTCTGTTTGGAGAAAAAAAAGACTTCTGTAGTTTTGTACTCCATGAGAAATGTTAGTGTGTCTGATTTTTGTAGACTAAAAACTTTTGTGATTTTATACTCTGGATAAATTGGACTATGCAATTGGTTTGAAGAATATGAAAACTTCACATAATAAGTCAGTGTTGTACTTTTGATTTTCTATAAACTTCAATGTAATATAGAAATAAATTGTACAATTCTTTTTTTGTCCTTATTGTTAGT
>NC_028640.1:58106739-58129849 GCF_001406875.1 Solanum pennellii
AGTATATTTGGTATTGTGGTTGTTGAGTTTCTCTATTACTAGTATATAGTGTGACTAGTATGAAACATCCAAATTATATATATACTTGTTCAAAATAATTGTGTTCTTTTATGGAAAAAAAATATCACTTAAAATGTTGTGATTTTTCATGAAAGGATATGTCTATTATAATAAAAGTATTTGCATAGACATGAATATTGGTGAATAGTAATTTGTTATGTTTTTGTAAAAATAACATTTGGACTATATTGTCTTTATTGAACCCGATGAAACTTTGTTCATGGGTAGTTCTATAACAATCATATTGAAAGTTATGAAAATCTCCTTCTGAAAAGGACATTTGACAATCTAAACAATGTTTGTATCACACAAAATTGTAAGAAATAAGAAAAAAATATTAGTGAGAAAAAAGCAACCTCGCGAAGAGCTTTTCAAACTCAATGTTTTTATTTGTTCTTACTTGCTTGAGTCAATGTTTGTGATATGAACACTTGGGGCATGTCAATTACAAAACCTTGTAAGGAAAACTGATCAACTTAGGAGTTTTGCCTAACTTTGAGTGCAATAAATAAAAATGTCAAGTTTTTGTGGAATCTAAGTATGTTGAACATTCTTACAAATCTAATGAAAGGAATTCTAATCCCTTAGAATTGATTTACACTGACATTTGTGATATGAAATTAACACCATTTCATGGTGGGAAAAAATATTAATTACTTTTATTGAGAATTGCATTATAAATGACTATGTCTATTTGTTGAATGGTAAGGATGAAGCAATATAATTGTCTAGACAATGTAATATCGAAGTTGAAAATCAGTGTGAAAAAATATAAGAAGTGATAAGAATGGAGAGTATAAATCTCATTGTGCAAAAATATGTTTGGAAAGTGGAGTATCATTCAAACTACTGTCATATTCACCTCAATCTAATGAAAAACCGAACGTTGAAAGAAATGATGGATGCATTATTTATAAGTTCGTGTTTTCACAAAACTTGTGTGGAGGAACTATCCTTACTGCAAAAGGGAACAACAAAAAGTTGTCTTTTTAGAAAGAAAGCGATTTTGTTTGATTAGAATACAATCTTTTCCATATGAGAAATGGAAAGAAAGGAAATCCAACTTGAAATATTTCAAAGTGTGGGGTATCTAGTCAAAGTCCAAGTTCCTATTCCTAAAAGAATTAAAATGGGACCTATGACTGTGGACTGTAAAATTAGACTTGAGTAGTCTAGAGAAGGGTCTAAAAAGGCCTAGAAAATGAAAAGGATAATGTACTTAATAAAGAGATTCAGAAGCTTAGTAAATGTTAAAGGACATTTACTTCCTTCGAATATGATTTTGTAACATTTCCTGTGTCTTCTGTAGACTCATTCTTTGGAAAGATGGTGTCAATAAATAATATTGAAAGTTAATTGATCTTCTTCAAGAAAATAAACCTTTGGGTTCAAAGTGAATCTTTAGAAGGAAAATAACAGTTGATGGAACTGTTGAAAAATATAAAGCAAGACTTTGTGTCAAAGGCTTTAGACAAAAACAAAACCAAGATTTTGATCTTGTCAATATATATATACTCGTTAGTAATTAGAATTACATCCATTCAGATGCAAAAATTATTAGTGTGGTATATGACCTCCAACTTCATCAAATGAATGTGAAAAGAACTTTCTTAAATGTAGAATTGGAGGAAGAAATTTACATGGAATAACCCGAGGGTTTGTGGTTCCTGGTAAATAAAAGAAAGAGTGTGAACTTGTTAAGTCACATTATGGAAGCACCCAAACAATGACATAATTTGATCAAATCATGTCGGCAAATGGATTGAAGAATGATGGGAGTGATAAATGTGTTCACATTAAAATCATAAGGTCATTGTTTGTTTGTATATTGGTGATATGTTGATCATCAATAGAGACACTAATGACATAAATGCTACTAAAAGTATGCTATAAAGCAAGTGGAATGAAAATTATTGGTGTTGCTAATGCGATCTTAGATATAAAAATTCGTAGAACTCCATAATGTTTAGTATTTTCACGGTCTCATTGCATTGAAAAGATACTTAACTAGTTCAAATGTTTGAATGTCAATATTGTCAAGTGTCCAATAAATGTGAGCTTTGCATTTCAAAAGAGTGAAAACAAAAGTGACTCACAATTGGATTGTGCTAGATTTTTGGGAAGCATGATGTATATCATATAGTGTGTGCGATCAGATATAACATTTGCTATTTTAAACTGAGTCCGTTCACAAGTGATCACAAATAAATTCATTAGATGACAATAAATAGAGTTTTGGAGTATTTAAAATAATACTTAAAACTATGTCTTGCATTATAACAATATCCAACAATATTGAAAGATATAGTGATGCAAATTGAATCATCGGAAGAATGAAGTAAAATTCACGAGTGAATATGTATTTACTATTGGTAGAGGAGCAGTCTCTTAGAAATATTTCAAAAGAGACATGTATCGCTAGCTCTACAATGATCTTTGAACTAGGTGCTCTAGATAAGTTCGGTAAATAAGTTAAAAGACTCCGGAATTTCTTGATAGATATTCTATTTTGGCCCAAATCATTGGCATTAGTATGCATACACTTTCAAAGTCAAGATGTAATAGGTAGGGCATGGAGCATGATGTATAACGGAAAATCTCGTCATATACGACATAGACATGATACCATTTGAAAACAACTCTCTAGTGGAATTATCAGAATTGACTATATAAAGTCAAAGGATAATATGTCGGATCTACTTACAAAAAGGCCTAACTAGAGAGGAAGTTAAAAGATCATCTAAGGGAATGAATTTACGGCTTAGGACAAGTCATCATGGCGGTAACTCTATCTAGCAGACTGGAGATCCCAAGAGCTAGATTCAAGGAGAAAAACAAAGTTGTGAATGACGGTTCGGCATTGTCAACAAACTCAATCCATTCTCATGATGAAGACAATGCTCAGGGACAAGGATACAACATTAAGGCTTGTTAATGAGTTAATAAAGCTTAATGGTTTTAATGATTTGCTAAGTTTGGCAGAGTTGACCAAATAGTGTATCTACGCGATAACAAGGTTAGAAATCACCTATGTGAGTGTGAAGTGTAAGCCGCTTCAAAGAAGATGATTGTCAAAAGCCCATCTCTCTATACACTCATGAAACCAGGAGGTGTTCATGGCTAAAACGAACACAACCATAAGAACCATAAATGGTAAAGGGTTAATTGTGTGACATATGATTGTCTACGTATACACCAAAGTTCGACGGTTCAAAGATATCGCATCTACCGATTGACTGAGTATATCCGACGTATGTTCACTACGAAAAGTCCTAGGGGAAACTTACTTATCCAGATGCAATTAATTCTTGCTTGTAAAGTACACATACTTGTCCGTTTCTTTGTCTTCGAGTCATTCCCCATTCATGCGGGGGATTGTTGGATTTTAAAAAGGTGTGAATGGAAAATGAAGAGCTGCGACTTTTATGAAGAGTTGCGACTTTTATGAAAAGTTGTGACTTTTATGAAAAATTGTGACTTTTATGAAAAGTTGTGACTTTTATGGAAAGTTGTGACTTTTATGAAAGGTGACGACCTTTCTGAAAGATTGTGACTTTTCCAAAGGTTTGTGACCTTTCCGGTAAGGCACAATAAAAACCTTTTCGCACTACCCTTTGTTTTCTATAAACTGAGGGATTTCCTCTTATTAAAAAAAATAGAATTCATATGCTTCTTCTTCAACTACTAAATCTAGTATTCTAAGTGTACTTTACTGTCGTTGAGTGGTTCACTGACACTGGAGTTTTTGGTATCTATACTCTGGTGATTGAGATCATTTTACCCTGGGAGGTCATATTCCAAATCAAACAACGGATACTAGAGGGGAATAATTTCCTTAAGGGGACACTGTGAGTTCAGTGGACTTGATCTTTTTCCTATTAAAAATTTTCCAGATTTTGGTACGTGTTTTACAAATTTTAGATTTGTGAATTAATTTTAGTTCTTCTATTCTTTTGTTCTTCACTGGTTCATTAAACTTGGTAACTTCGGGTTTCTGCAAAGTTTGTTGGAATCAGTAAGATTCTTTAGACACGTATTAACAACAATTCTTCTCTGGAAAAATATTTCGTATATTTTTTTAAAATCCGTTTCTGATTCTAGTTTCGCTACTAGCTTTAATTTTCTAGTTGTGAAAATGTTCTTAAACTTTGTTGTCTTACAAAGATGTTCAAAGTTTTGTTCTATGTATGTTTGAAATACAAGATGAACAACAATTGGAAAAAAGAAAGTGTGAAAACAATGAGATAATGAAGAAAAAGAGGTGGAAAAAAAGAAAGGAGACAGATTGACTTATAATGACATGTTAACGGTGTTTATAAAAAGTGGATAGATATCCAATTTGACAAAAAAAGTTGATAGTTAAAGGATCATATCCGTTAACTATATAGTTAAGGGACTATTTTAGATCTACTATGATAATTTAGGGACCATAAAAGTAATTATTTTGATGTAATTTTTAAATATTACTTATAAATTTTTATATCTTTTACCTTTGAACATATTTTCTCTAGTTTTTTGAGATTTAGAATTTTGATTGATCCAATAAAGATTATATTCCATAAATATTAATAACTTTAATAAGTTCAATTTGAAATCAAATCAATACCATGCTAACAAAATAAATTAATTCAACACTAAGAATGACAATAATGTTGAATATTTGTTCTTTAATACTAATTTAGACATTTAAAATGCATTATCTAATTTTAATTTTTCTTTAATGTTTGATCATGTAACTTATACTTATTAGACATATTTTAGCATGATTTAGTATTTTTGTCATCATTTTCATTATGACTTTGCAATATTTATTTTATATGATGATTTCATTATTATTTTTTATTGAATATTTTAGTGTCATCCCTCATCTCATATGTTATTTTGTTTACAAATAACTTAGATAGTTATATTTTGGTTGGACAAAATATTTAAAGCACAAGTTAGTAATATGTTTATATGCATACATTACCCGAAAAATCTAAAAACCTAAAAAAAAAATCAAAGATTTACTAATTTGATTTAATTGAAAATTCAACATAATTAATTGGTTTGGCCATTTGAAAAATCCAAACTAGGGGTGTACAAAACCAAATAAAAAATCGAACCAAACACAAACTGAGTCAAACAAAAAAATCCAACTAGTGATTTGGTTTGACTTGGTTTGGTATTGAAAAAAAATCCGACTATATTTGGATTGGTTTGGTTTGAACTAAAAAAAATCAACCTGAGACTAAACCAACCCGACATTATATAAGTTTTATATTATACATAAAAATGTTTACTTTGATATCATCTAAAAATATTTCTTATACTATTTCATAGTATAAATATAATATTCATAGATGTTGATAATAATAATAAAACTTGAATCAAAATCAAATTAATACTAATGCAAAAAGAAAATCAATTCAATATTAAGAATGACAATAATATTGAATATTTGTTCTTTAGTTTTACATTGGTTTAGACAATTAAAATGCATAATCTAATTTTAATTTTCCTTAAATATTTAGTAATGTAACTAATACTATTAAACTTATTTAGCATGATTTAGTACTTTTAAATTATGATTATTTTCATTATGACTTTACAATATTTATTATGTATGATGATTTCATTATTATTTTTTATTGAATATCTTTGTGTCATCAATACTCATCTCATATTTTGTGTTATTTTTTTAAAAACACCTTAGATAATTGTATTTTGGTTGACTAAAGAGATATTTGGAGCACAAGTTAATTATATGTTTGTATGCAAACTTTACCGAAAAATCTAAAAGTTTGAAGTTCATTAGTTTGGTTTGATTTATAAATTAAAAGAATTCGACACAGTGGTTTGATTTGGTATTTGAAAACCCGAATCAACCGAGGTTGAAAAACCCAAAAAATCCGAACTTTATTAGTTTGATTTGGTTTATAAATTTAAAAATCTTACACGAATAGTTTGGTTTATAAATTTAAAAATTTCACATGAATCATTTGATTTTAATATTTGAAAAACTCGAACTAACCCGATCATGTACACCCCTAACCCAAGCCAACTTGAGGTTGAAAATCGAAAAAAACTCGATTTTTATTAATTTGATTTGGCTTATAAATTTACTTTAAACAAATAATGTGATTTAATATTAAATAATCCAAACCAACGTAATCATATATAACCCTAGTCAATATTATGACAATAACAACAACAACAATAATAATAATAATAATATTCCCTCCAACAACAAAAGTGAAAAAGCTATAACAAAATAGTATAAACAACATGATAAATTAAAACAATACAATAAAAAGAAAGATATATTAACCATCTAATTATAAGCTAACCTAGAATGGTGTAGACATAAAAAAAAATGAAGGTTATAATAACTCTATAGCAAGTCTATAAGCAAGATAAGCCTCCAATGTCCCAAATTTAACCTTTTCATTTGAAAGAAGATGATCATGTTGTGAATTCAACCATTCCATATTAGAAGGCTTGTTGACATTCCATTCTTCACCCAATACTTTGTTAGCGAATTTCTCCACACTACAATTACTAGCAATTTCACCAAAAATAGCCTTTTCTCTAGCCTTATCTCTCAAATCCACCCACTTACTAATCCATTTCTAACTTGTTAACAACATCTTCAATCCCTACACCAACCACTATAGTCTTGTAATTGTTATCAAACAATAGTTTCCACAAACCCAATGGATATTTCTTATCATTATATCTATGGCTATCTAACTCATAGAATAAGCAATGATTATCAACACAAAGTTGTAAAAGTTTAAAGGGAGATTCTTTTGATGTTTTGCCTTTGTAAAAATTATTGCATGAAAACTTACTATTCTTGTATTGTGCACTATTTTCAGCAATAAGACTCAAAATTAGAGTCTTTTCTTTCTTCTTTTCTTCAATCTTTTTTATTTTTGATACCCATGACTTTCAAAGAATTTGAACCATACCAATTATCAGACTCATTCCATAAAGTCTCCACTATGATGGGAGTTTTGTTTAATGGACGTATGCTTGTTGTGTATATTGTCTCATCTAATTTGTCATGTCTCCTCCATTGCTAGATAATTCTTTTGGAGTTTTTGTTGTTAGGGTTTTGACTATTCTTAATTATTTATGTAAGGATATTTTAATTAGTATAATCGACCTAATTAACCTGTGTTTGGTATGAAGGAAAACATTTTCTAGAAAATGTTTTTCAATTTTCTCATGTTTGGTAGGGGCAAAAGTTTTGGAAAATGTTTTTCAAATCAACTCATTTTCCTCAAAATTAAGGAAAATGACTTCCCTTCAAAAATTAAGTAAAACATTTTCCAAAGCTCTCCTCCAATTTCAAATTACATTTTTTTGGGAAAAACATNAAAATTTCATTCATAAATGAAACACTAAAAATCATTTCCGGAAAATATTTTCTACTCACCAACCAAACATGAGAAAATAAATTCAAAAAAATCTACTTATTTTCCAGGAAAACATTTTTCTTCATGCCAAACACACCCTAGTTATATTTTCTTTTTCACCTTTCAAATTTTACCACTCCTAATTCGAGTAGCCAACCTATAGTTGCACTTCCTCATACGTTTCTTACATTTTTTTATTATTAAATTAATAATCTATCCATCTATATTAGATTAAAGGGTAATATTTGTCTTCATTTTCTTAGAAAAACGTTATATTTATTTAATCATATTTTTTTAATATATTCGCTCTGATTAGGGTTCATGTTTGCCATTAAACAAGTTAAGTATTATGTCATCACTTTTATTATAAGTATTACCGCATCACTTTAATTATCATATAATTCATATGTGGCGCTTATAAGACTCCTACATGGATATATTTTAATATAATTTAACATTTACTTTTCTATTCAATATTTTATCGAACACCTGATTTGAAAATTCAGTAATCCTAATTCCACTAGAAGGACGAACAATTTATATTCTGAAACAAATAAATATAAAATATATATATATATAAGATTAAGAGTCACATGTGCCCTTGTACTCTTAGAATATAGTTGTATTGTTCTTATTTAATATGTAAATAAATAGTATATATAATGTAAAATACTATTCATAAAATAAAATTCTTACATTTTTTCCTATTCAATTATGTAAATAAAAAGTATATATAATGTTAGTATTTTATCATATAAATAATGTGTTGTGTGTGTTTTTAGTAATATTACAAGTATATATAATTATTTATAAATAATAAAATTTTTGTTATAAACAATTTGTATTATAGTAAATGTCTAATTATGTGGAATCCTTGTAGGATACGGTTAGGAATCCTACTTGGGGACCAAGTAAGGTTTTCCCTATGAATAAAGGGTTTTCTTTCATTGTAAATAAGATTTGTGAAAGATCGATGAATCCTGAATATACTTCAAGAGAAATAAGAAGACTTTTCTCTTCTCGCTACTTTCTTCTTCTTCTTCTTCTAAATTTATATAATTTCATAACACGTTATCAGCACGATTGTTCTATTCTTAAAGAATTATGAAGAAGACGGAAAAAGTGCAAAAGAGATCTTGCATAAGTTATGCAATAAGATTCTTATATCTTCAAGGTATGATTTATCTTTATTTTATAATTATTTATGTGACAGATCTGGAGGTACCATCTAAAATAAGTATTTAAAGAGACTTGTTGACTTTTAATACGTTTAATTTTAATCGATTGGGAAGAGAATTCCTTAATTTATTTTAATAATTGAATTAATACAATTTAGTGAAAGGTATGTTTTCAACCTTTATATGAGGTATGTAATCTATTAAGCTATATTTATTAACTACTAATGTTGATTACAATAAATCAATAATCTCAATTTTGTGTGTAATTATAATGAACGATCATATTAATGACCATCAAAAGTGATAAAATTCTAATTATTTTGAAGGTTTGAGGTTGAGCCTCATTATGGGTAAGACGATAAATTTAAGTTTTATCGCACCAAAAGACTAAGACGATGGATTTATGTCCAATCGCATAAAGAGGGTAAGACATTGGGTTAAAGTCCTGATGCATCATGATGATAAGATATTGGGTTCAAGACCCATATATTTATTACTTAAGACACTTTTATATGGATAAGACGTTGAGTTTGAGTCTCAATGCATTATATTGATGATATTTTGACTATTAAAGCAAAAAGTATGCTTTTGATGAAAAGTAGTCATGAACCCTATTCAATTGAAAGTTTTCATTCCCTAAAGTGAATGTGATAGTCGTGCATATTAGTCTGAAGAAGACAAGTGATTGAATAAAGCACATAAATATAGAATGAGGTACTAAAGCTATCAGAATTTGATATGCACATATTTGTGTTCCATTCATCAAGAATGAGAACTTTTAAGAAATGCTAAAAATATAAATTCATTCTTTAAAGGGAATGAGGTGTAAGCCCCCATGCTTGGCATGATAAAGATTGCGACCTTGGTCAATGATGTGGTATCACCAAGAATGTCTCTAAGAAGACATGTATTATAGAAAAGTTTCATGTTCTATATTCAGGCTTGTATTGAACAAGAAATAATGCAATTGAGGCACATTCTATGGTAAATAAGAAGTTTACTGATTCCAATACTTTCTTAGTTTGAACGATTGTCTGGGACATCGTTAGTCTATAATGTTAGACGAATTATGGAAAGCTAAAATGGACATCCATGGAAGAACCTAAAAATTCTTTTAAATGGTGAGTTTTCTTGTAATGATTTTTAGCAAGGCAAGCTAATTGTGAGACCATCATAAACGAAAGTTAAGATTGAATTCTCTGCGTTCTAGGAATGTATACAGATATTTGTGGACCTAGTCATCCACCTAGTGGATTGTTTAGATATTTAATGGTCCTAATAAATGTTTCTTCTATATGGTCTCATGTGTGCCTATTATTATCTCGCAACTTGATGTTTGCAAAAATGTTGGCACAAATAATATGTTTCATGCACAATTTTCTTTAGATTAGTTCATTCAATGATGGGATCACGAATCACCTAAAGGGTGAAGTAATTGAGAAGAAATAAATCTGAAAATTACTCTTGGAGTAATAAAATTGAAATTTACTCATGTAATAGTAAATTAGAAATTTACTAAAGCAGAAGGCACATGACGTAGTAAACTTGGAGTTTACGAGTACTAATAATTTTATTAGTTGGCATGAATAATTTCGTCATCCCAAAGATATGCATACTGAGTAATGGACGTAAATTGAAAAACTAGAAGATTCTTCAAAAATTCTTTTGTTGTTTGTTCTCATGGCAATGTGATTGGATCAACTAATGTTGAGATTAAATCTCTAAATTCTGAAAAGTATAAAAGGTGATTATGGATCCGTTCACCTATCATGTGACATGATAAAAAGATGCATCATATAAGATAATCACATGTACGTTTGTTGTCAACCAGTAGTTTGACATTCACCAAAATTGTGTGCAAAAAAAATTGAGTTAAGAGCACAATTTCAGAATATGTAATCAAGACAATTTATCTTGATAATATTGATAAATACTCAAGATGATGTGACACTAAATGTCTCAAATAGTAAAATCATTGTTTATGAAAATAAAGCTTCATATGTTGATATGAAATACGATATTGTATACAAAAGTAATTGTACGCATCAGACCGATAAATTATGATCAAATTTTCTTTCAATTGATTTATGATCGGGAACAAAATATTTTTCATTTGATTATTTTGATATGTGGTATATAATCAATGAATATACATTGATGTACAAGTATGGATTCTCCAAAGATTAAGATATATGTTAGTTTGTCTAACATAAGGAGGAGATTAGAAGAAACACAAAAGTATATGAAACCTCATGAGAGGGGTAGCTACCTACAAATAATGAAGTGATGAGATCTCAATAAGTTATGTCGTATTGTGGATCAATGCAAAATGGTATATCGTTGACGATATATTTGATATAATAGTGCGTAATATTGTAAAATATTATGAGGATATGAATTCTACATCTATTAAAGCATGCTTGTATAGAAATAATTATCAAGTGAAAAGTGGAACAATGCATCTTGGTAAGCTTAAAACTTATTTGACTTGCAATCTAGGCATTAGAAGATGTCATACATCTAATATTAAATGTTGTTACTTGACAAAATTGATATGAAAATATCCAATGGGTTCAAAATCTAAAGCATATACAAGTTTTTGGAAAACTTGTTTATCATCCTCATAAGAATTAAATAGATTCAAAATGCATAGAGCTTATACAAGTATTATTATGCAAGTTTATGACTAGAATTGAAACTCTTGGCAATAGATTATTTGCTTAAAGAAGTTGAAGTGAGGAACTTGCAGAAATCTTTGACCTTGAAGGGAAGATTTATAAAAGCAGATAGAAGAAAGCATATTTCGTCAAGGTTTTTCTACACTCATAAGCTCCCAAGAATGATGATATCAACATGCAAGAGGTCTGTTCAAGTAATATTATTGTTGATTTATTCACCAAGTCTCTATCAACTACAACTTTCAAGAAGATGGTGCACAAGTTTGGAAAACGAAGATTCTAGTTCTGAATTGATGTTCTCATAAGAGGGAGTTAATACGCGATGTACTCTTTTTCCCTCACAAGGTTTTGTCCCACTGGATTTTCCTTGTAAGGTTTTTAATGAGGCATCCATAATGCGTATTATTAGATATGTGTACTCTTTTTCCTTCACTAGATTTTTTTCCACTAGGTTTTATCTAGTAAGGTGTTAACGAGGCACATAATCTAACGACATTCAAGAAGGAGTGTTATAAACAATTTGTATTATACTGAATGTCTAATTATGTAGTACTTGTAGGATATGGTTAGGAATCCTACTTGGGGACCAAGTAAGGTTTTCCCTATAAATAAAGGATTTTCCTTCATTGTAAATAAGATTTGTGAAAAATCGATGAATCCTGAATATACTTCAAGAGAAATAAGAAGTCTTTTTTCTTCTTCCTACTTTCTTCTTCTTCTTCTAAATGTATATAATTTCATAAAAAATTTACCTTATTTGATAATGTAATGGTCTAAATTATTGGACTAATAAAGACGAGTAGCTAGTGGTCGCAGATGAGTTTTCGAACAAATAAAAATCGTTGAAATGAGAAAACAAAGGAACATAAGGGAGACGCAAAGTTGAAGGTGATGACATTCGATAAAAACTAAGAAAAACTCTGTAATTATTATTTAAATTTAATTCGATTAAGCCGGCAGGGTGAATCGAAGTAGGTCAATGTTAACTGTTTAATAAGAGGAAATCAATTACAATTGTTTTAACACTAAGGGGCTGTTTGGTTACTGGTTAGAGTTATGCAGGTATTAGCTATGTAGGGTTTAGTTATGCAGGTATTAGTTATGCAGGGTTTAGTTATGCAGGTATTAGCAATGCTGGATTTAGTTATGCAGGTATTAGCAATGCAGGGTTTAGTTATGCAGGTATTAGCAATGCAGGGTTTAGTTATGAAGATATTTAGTTATGCAGGGTTCAGAGATTACAATACATGATTATTAAGTATTGAATATTAAACTTGTTGTAAATTATCAATATATATTATTTACAAAATAATAATACATACTAATAAAATGTGAAATATATTGAATAATATATAATGCTAATATTTGATTAGCATATGTACCGTTAAAAAATATACAATCAATTTAATACTTAAAAAATATTTATATTTGCATAAATCAATCAAAAAGGTAAATATATAAAAAGAAATGAAAACAATCTATATATAATAAGAAATAAAAACAACACATGTTTATAAGAAACAATAAAGTTTTCAATTAAAAAATAAAAGAAATAAAAATGGTCTAAATATAAAAAAGAAATAAAAACAACAAACTTATATATAGGAAAACAATAAAGTTTCCAATTAAAAAATAATAAAATAAATTAATGGGGTAAATATGTAATTTGTCACTTTAATACATGTATAACTAATACCCACATAACTTATTCCACCTTCTACCCTGCATAATTTTGTACATAGATTCTCTCATGAGTTACGTTGGTATTAGTTATGTAGAACTACAAAAATGTAAAACAAACATGGTATAAGTAAAGTTGACTTTTCTACCTAAACAAAAATCTCTATCAAACATTGCATAACTTAATACACTATTTTATACATGAATAAGAGGCAAGTTATACCATAACCAAACGGCCCCTAAATGGATAACAATACAATATATCGTATATTGATAATTAACTCAGACTTTCGTATTAATAAATAGTGATTTTAAAAAATAAAAAATGTAGTTCCACTAACCCCACTCCTCATTTTAGCCAACATCAGCAAATTTACATTCAAGATTGCTTCTTTGTATGAAATTTTAATTGGGCTGCCTCAATTAACTTGTTGACAATTTGTGTTTAAAAAATAGAATTATTAATTTCAATTTTTTTTAGAGAAACACGAAGTTATCAAAGTTCAATGAATAGATAAAAACAGAAAAACAAAAATTAATTCACAAAAAACTAAAATATGTAAACATACTAGAATCTGGAAAAAGATCAAGCCCACTTAATGCACAGTGCCCCTTAAGGAAATTATCGTCCTCTAGTATCCGAGGTTTGATTTGGAATATGTCATTGCAGGATAGAATGATCTCAATTCAAGTGTATCAATACCCAAAACGCTGGTGTCAACGAGCCACTCAACGACAGTAAAGTACACGAAGAAACTTTGTGTAGAAGAAGAAGAAATCAAAAAATTTTGTAAGGAAAAAGTATGAAGAATGAATGATATTTATAGTCAAAAGAAATTGGTTCCGAAAGATTGCAATCCTTTCAAAATCCACACGACCATTCATGAAAGTTTGCAGCCTTTCAAATGGTCATGGATGTTCCTGAAAATTGCAACCTTTTCAAAACAGTCATTTCCAACGACGAGAAATTCAAATTAAAATAGAAAATAATTTCAATAATAGGGGTCGCACTGATTCGTGTCGAATCGGAATGTTTCGGTTAATCAACTAAAAGATTGAAACATTTCGATTAAACTCACCGGACTCCCACGGGGGGCAGCAGTGGGGAATCTTGGACAATGGGCGAAAGCCCGATCCAGCAATATCGCGTGAGCGAAGAAGGGCAATGCCGCTTGTAAAGCTCTTTCGTCGAGTGCGCGATCATGACAGGACTCGAGGAAGAAGCCCCGGCTAACTCCGTGCCAGCAGCCGCGGTAAGACGGGGGGGGCAAGTGTTCTTCGGAATGACTGGGCGTCTAAATAATTGAAAACGTTTAGGATACCAACTAATTAATTAAAAATGTTTTGGCCATTTAATTTAATTTAATTATTTAAATAAATAATTAAAACAAACTTTGTCCAAAAATTAATCTCTCAATTATTTTCAGAAGTCGAGCCGAGCTAACGATGATGACGGCGCGAGGGGGTCCCTCTTTCCAACCCTTTTAACAATTAATAAGAGTGTTTCTATATTTAAACTCTTCTATATTTCTTTCCACCACCGATGAGGGAGAAATGTCTTTTCACTAAAGCATAAGAGGACTTTTCAAGTTCCCAACTTTTCAAGTTCCTCTCTTTTCATCTTCCCTCCATTTCCCATTAACTCTTTCTATATACCCAACAATCCCCCATATGAATGGGGAATGATTATAACATAAGGAATGCATGGACAAGTGTGTACTTTACAAGCAAGGATCAATTGCATCGGATAAGTAGGTTTTCCTTTGGACATTCATAATAAACACATGTCGAATATACTCGGTCAATTGGTAGATTTAATATCTTTAAACCTTCGAGCTTTGATGTATATCTAGACAAGCATATGTCACACAATTAACCGTTTATCATTTATGGTTCTTATAGTTGTGTTCCTTGCAGCCATGAACGCCTCATGATTTCATGAGTGTATAGAGAATAGACTTTTGATATAAAATTCTCTTTGAAACGGCTTACACTTCACGTGAAATGACTTACACTTCACACTCATATAATTGATTTCTAACCATATCATCTCGTGGATACACTATTTGGTCAAATCTGTCAAACTTAGTAAATCATTAAAAACTTTAAGCTTTGTTAACTCATTAACAAGCCTTAAAATCTTAACCTTGTTCCTGAACATTGTTTTCATCATGAAAATGGATTGAGTTGATGAAAATGTCAAACCGTCAGTCACTACTATATTTTTCTCATTGAATCTAGCTCTTGGGATCTCCATCCTACTAGATACAGTTACTTGCTATGCTAACTTGTCCTAAATCGTAAATTCATTCCCTTAGATAATCTTTCAACTGCCTCTCTCACTAGGTCTTTCGTTATTTGATCTGACTCATTATTTCTTGACTTCACATAGTTAATTGTGATAATTTCACTAGAGAGCAGTTGTCTTACGATGTTATGCCTCTGTCATATAAGATGAGACTTTTCGTTGTACATAACGCTCCCTATCCTACCTATTGATGTTTGACTATCACAATGTATGCAAATAGGTCCCATAGGTTTGGGTCATAATGGAATATCCTTTAGGAAATTATGGAGTCGTTCAGCTTCTTCACCATCCTTATCAGTAGCAATAAATTCAGATTCCATTTTGGAGTGAGCGATACATGTCTGTTTAGATGATTTCTAAGAGACTGCTCCTCCATCAAGTATAAACACATAACCACTTGTGAATTTTACTTTATTTAACTTGGTGATCCAATATGTATTCTTCAATCACGATAAAATATTTATTATAATGTAAAACATAGTGCTGTGTATGTTTCAGATTCCCCAACACACGTTTCATTGTCATCCAGTGAGTTTGATTCTTGGTCACGTACAATCATATATATATAAAGAAGGATAATAGAGGAGGTGATGTGGCACCTCTCTATGACCTCTATTTTAATATCTTTTTTCCTCTTTTTTTTTGACATTTTTCGTTTCTTTTCATTAAATAATTTGTTTATTAATTAAAAAATTAGTTCATATTTATTATTCTAATTATATCTAATAAGTTACAATAAAACTTCCGTCTATTTACATTCCCTACTTAAATAATATGTCTCTTCAACTTATTTAATTATTCTTATGGTTTAGACAATCTATAAATAATAACCATCTAAGTTCAATGTTCAATGATCATTTTTATTTTCTCATTCTTTCTTTTTATTAGTATAGTTTTATCCTCTTTTAAATTTTTGTCTTTATCTTTTTCGTCAATCTTGTACTTAATAAATTCATCATACGGTCTTCATTTTGATAAAAATCATAGATATATTTTTCAAGATTCATCAAATGGATGTTTGCATTAGCTTGGTACAAGTTTATCAAAATGAAGAAGGAATCTTAATTATTTCAAGATTTCAACAAGAATATGGTCATATTAGTACAAAAGTTTGAATGATTTTCAAATATTTTGAAGATTAATTCATTCATTTATTGTTTTGATTATATTAATCTCTTCTCTCTTTTTTTTTTTTTTTGATTAGATATATAATTTCATGTCATTCAACAAAAATTAAATTATGAAATTCTACTAATCAACACATTAGAAAGCTCAATTAACATTTTTTTACTCATTTTACTTTGCTCTTATTATTATTATTATTATTATTATTATTATTATTATTATGTGAATGAATGAAGATGAAAAGTTATACGGTTTCATTTTTATGTATATCTTTTCGTCAAGTTCTAATTAATATTTTAATTTCTCTCACAAATAAAAGATATAATATTGCACATGATACATTTCTCATAGCTATTGCATATTGATGCCCCTAAAAAAATATATGATATGGCTTATCATATTAAAAAATAGTCATCGAATAAATAAATAAATATATAAATAAATCATATTTTTAGTATTTTAAATTTTTTAATGAATAAATAAATTATTTAATGAAAATAAAGAAGAACAAAATTTTTCTTAGTCACATTAATTATATTAAAACTAAAAAATATAATTTATTTAACTTCTCTTAATAATTGTAAATGAGAAACATAAAAAAGTGATGTTATAAAATCAAGCTATAAGAATATAATCATAAAGAGAAGAAGACAAGAGAATTAGATAGAAGAAGAGGAATTTTCTTCTTATTCAAGTATATGTAAGTCTCATCTGTATATCATACAATAATGAATGAACAACCCTATTTATAGAGTGAAAAATCACTCTAAAAATCCATATTAAGCATCATCATAAATAGATACATTCTTATCCAAAAAGGTTCACGAAACCTAGTGAATATGGATGGTTGTTCATGTACCAACTTTATGGACTATCCACTCATTCAATGGATTTATAGCACTCCCCTTTTGATGTCCATAGATAATGTGCCTCGTTAAAACCTTACTAGGAAAAACCCCATGGGAAAAAATTCTAGTGAAGAAAAAGAGTACACATATCTTTTGATACGCACTATTTGTTGCCTCATTAAAAACCTTGCCAGGAAAACCTAGTGGGAAAAAACCTCGGTCAAGGAAAAAAGAGTGCAACGCGTATTATAACCCCCTGATTAAAACATCACTTAATTTCTTGATATGATGTCTTCAATCTTCGTACATTGTGGTTGGTATATTCTTTTTCAAAGAAAAACCACACATTTCTTGAATATGTTGTGTCATTTATCTCAACCAGACGCACTTTTGGCTTGTTTCATGGAGGGTTTTATTTCTGTGTAGCAACATTTTCTTTATTGATTGCCATGATATTATTGTGCCTCCACATGAAAATAAATGGCCTGTTTGAGATCGTGCTTTATGCGGATCAGATAAATATTCTGCATCTGCATAAACAATCAATTTTGTCTTGGATTCCTCGGAATAGGATAAACCCACAACTATAGTCCTTCGAGGATATTCAATCATGTGCTCAAC
Source organism: Solanum pennellii (assembly GCF_001406875.1). NCBI lineage: Eukaryota > Viridiplantae > Streptophyta > Magnoliopsida > Solanales > Solanaceae > Solanum > Solanum pennellii. Next base: position 58,124,641 of record NC_028640.1, read on the forward strand.
ACTATTTCAATGTCCTTTTATCGGGGAGAAACTGAATCTTGCTAGTAAATTTACTGCAAAACAAATATCTGGTCAAATATTGTTAGTAAGATCACTAGCGCCCTGATTGCACCAAGATATAGAGTTTCATCACCAAGAAACTCTTCATCCTTCTTTTGAGATCAAACTGAATCATCATTTATGTCAAGTGATCTCATAATCATTGGGGTACTCAATGAATGCGATTTATCCATATAAAATTGCATCAAAACTTTTCANTCAAATTATCAATCTGTAGGTCAAGACAAAATTTTGTCTTACCTAGACCTTTTCATAAAAATACAAGGACATTTAGGGTCATTCTTTTGTACCCTTTTTCTTTCTTGACTATTTCAATCCATATAAGGATTCTTGAAGCTTTATTGAAAAAGTTTCTTTCAACCTCTTATATGCTTCAGACACCTCGATTGTTTCAAGGATTTTCATATAACCTTCATTGTCTAGCTAGACATGACAATTATTCATTATATGCATTCAAGTTTTTCATATGTTGCCAGATCAATACAAACCTTATTGCATCCACCATAGGAGAATACATCTCCAATAATGTTAGGAATTTTGCGACAAACCTTTATGCCCCAAGGCACAAGTTGTACTTGATATATTATGATTATACTGTCGCATAATAATTTATTGTACCCCATTGACATTATACCTTGATTTATGCACTATCCGTCCAAAACATCACTTTTCTAAGTAAAACAATATACTTGAATCATGCATTTTACTTGGCCAACCTTTTATCTGTCCGCACTACATGACAGATTTGAATTCAAGATCCTCGTCACAATTTATATCATTGGTCGCTACCTCATATCAAAGATACCATCGACGGTTATTTGATATCGATTTTAATATGACATAACTTATCGAGATCACTTCATTTTTAATCATTTTTCAGGTACCTTAACCTTTTCCGAGGTTTTATGAAGTGTTATGTCAATGTGCTATTTTATAGCACTTGCCTCGTTATCATGACCATATTGATCATTTTCTCCTTCCTTCTTCAAGAAATTTTATATTTGGAACCAATTGGTCTATAACGCTTTCGGCGTATCATAGACTTTGTCCTTCCAGGACTTCACATTGGAGCATTTGCAGCTGAATTATATCATAGGGTTAGTGCATTCATCTGGAAATTGATTTGCAACATTATGCAAATGAATTATCCCTTGAACTTTAAGTTCACATATATATTTAACGAGGATCTAGATAATTCATAATTAAGCTCATACATAATTTTCAGCTGTCAAAATCATCTCTCCCCCTAATGTTAGAAAATTTAACATTCATCCCAATCTAATTTGGGAATTCATCTTTGTGCTTGGTGGAGCAATTAAAATCATAACCATACATTTAACATTTTAGATGAAAATTATATGGTTCCCGAACCTGAATCAATTTTAATGGGAAAACCTTGTTGGCTTGATGCGTACATGTGTTGCTACATGTTAAATAAAATTATCTCATACAAAATCTTATTTGGGAGTTTTATTCTCATAACCAAGATTTAGCTATAATTGGAGGCATACAATTTCTGCTAAATCAACCTGCATTATTAATATAATTTCATAGTTTGAAACTATGTTCTCAATTTTAACAATTCGAGTAAACAACCTTACAAAACGAATTGTAAGTTAACAACAAAAAAACATGTGACCATCGCATAGATGCATCGATCATATAGTTGCAAATGATCCACATGGCAGGTGAACAGACCCATATTCACCCTAATATATGTTCCAAAAATTTTAGGGGATTACAATCCCAACCTTAGCTGGTACAATGATCATTTTATCAAGAGAATTCTTGAAGAATCTTTATTTCTTCATCATATAAATCACCTGAATTCTCAATTACGTTTGCATCACATTTAATCGGAATGGTCAACCAGTCATGCCAACTGATCTTTATTTTAGTACACTTATAATTTACTTTTACATGTGATTTCATCAGCATGTACATGTTTGTAAGGAACAAACAAGAGAAAAAGTGGGTAATTTTTTACATAAATATTTAAAACCCTCTTCGATTGTAGTGATTTATAGTCTCAATATTTATTTTCAATTCATCCGAAACTTAAAAAGTTTCTTTTGAGATTTACTACAACCCCAATATTATTCCTCTGATAATAGCACAACTCGTTAGAACTTGCAATTAATTTTGTGTACTATCACATATTCCATGACACCATCCATATGGTGAACATCTCATCAAGGAGAAATCATATCGTTATTGTCATGGTTAAAATTATTACGAGCAAAACATGTTTCTTGTTTTTCTTTTGTTGTACCATAGGTACACAACCAATGACAAATTTGTATTGCCACACAATAATGACCATAACCCTTATAGGCAAGAACTATTTCTTTCTTTTTCCCTTTCAGTAGTTCAGAATAAACATACCATAGTGACGTATAAACATATAATACGATTAGCCATTTCTGTCAAATAAAATTTAATTTCTCTCAAACCTCTCGTAGAGGTGAGTTTTGACATATATCATTTTTTCTCAAACCTTCCATAGAGGTGAGTTGTGGCATATATTCAATCCATAATGATTTTATCACATCTAGACCCATTCTCCTATAGAATGGTCGAACATGCACGATACTCATCACAAGTCACATTCTCTTCAAGGAATGTACTAATCATTTATATGTACTTCATAAATTTGCATTATAAGCACATTGTCATGGCTTTAAAATTCATCATATTTTCATGATACACCTCAACATCACTTTGAAGGATCAAGTGTAGCATCACTTTATCTTCTTGTCTTTTCATGGAGGATTTATAAACTTTTCAAATTATTAGGTCGATAACATTCACAAGTCTAATGACCTTTCATACCATTTTGATAATAAAAATTGTCTTCACATTTTGAAGGACTATTTGAAGAACTCATAGTGTTCTTCCTTTTATCATTACCACAATGATGACTATTATAATTCCGTCCCTCCACGCCCTTATTCATATCATTAATTATTTGTCATTTTTCAGACTAATCATTCACTGCTACCACATTCATATGATTGAATGGAGCAAGTCAACAGGCGGATTTCAGAGTTATCACATGTTGCTACCACATTCTTTTCAAGGAATAGAGCAAATTCAATATGATGAATTTCAAGATATTTCATCAAAAATATATTATTTTTGCCTTAATCATCATTTTATTACCATTATGGTGCATTAAGACCCAAACTCAATGTCTTATCCATATTTTATTATCACGGTGCTTCAAAATTGATGTCTTACCCTTTTGGTGCGATAGAATTTGAATCTATCGTCTTATCCTCAAATAATTTTCATTATGTGCATCTGGACTTAACCTGATGTCTTACCCTTTTTGGTGCGATGAGACTTGAACCCATCGTCTTACCCTTAACCAACGGTATAATAGACAGAAGTACAAAATGACTCACCCTTTGAGTCTTTCAAAATAATCAAAATAATATTTAAACTCATGCTATTAAAATATTTTACCTTCTTCTATTTAAGAAATTTTGTATAGCCTGTCATATTCAACCAATAGTAGTATATGTTTTCGGTTCCTGATAATTGTTAGTAACTGAATACTTTTTTATTCTAAATCATAAAAATATTTTTTAGAAAAAACATACCTGATTTTATGAAAATAATACATTGATTCTCATAACGAAATCAACCAAAACATGAGTTAAAGAAAAACTAAAGCTCACTCTCAATTGGCTAGAGACTCGTGCTGATAACGTGTTATAAAATCAAGCTATAAGAATATAATCATAAAGAGAAGAAGACAAGAGAAGTAGATAGAAGAAGAGGAATTTTCTTCTTATTCAAGTATATGTAAGTCTCATCTGTATATAATACAATAGTGAATGAACAACCCTATTTATAGAGTGAGAAATTACTCCAAAAGTCACCATATTAAGTATCATAATAAATAGATACATTCTTATCCAAAAAGGTTCATGAAACCTAGTGAATATGGATGGTTGTTCATGTACCAACTTTATGGACTATCCACTCATTCAATGGATTTATAACAACGTACATTTATCTTCTCTCTTTTTTTTTTTACCCTTTTTCTTATTTAAATTAATTGATTTTTTGTAAAAGTAGTTTACTCAATTAATTAAAAATATTTTTTATTAATAGAGGAACATTTACAATAAACTTTTCACATACTAATTTATAAGGAGTAAATAATAACTATTCATAACTCACATCTTTCTAATTTCCACTCTTAATAGATTGATTTTCCATTTTTTTTGACCTCCTTCTAATTATAAATTTCAAAATAACAATTTTCAAAAAATATTTTAAGTTATTTTCTCTTTGTTATTTACTTACGACCAATATATTTATTTACATATAAAGTTAGAATGTTAGATATACTCGAATTACATTTATATTTTTTCTAAACTTTTTAGCATTTTTGTTTTGTTTTTCTTCACCAGTATGATATTTTAAAAAACTAGTTTCAAAATATCTTCTTCAAATAATTACTCAATAGTATTATTCTGCATAATTCACATTTTTTCTATCTATGTAACTTTTATTTTTAATTGATAATTAATAATATACATGACTTCAAAACCTTTCAGGTGGATAACCCCCTAAAGTAATTAATGTGCGAGTTATCTAGTTTTTTTTATCTTACTTAGTTGCTACAAGTAACAATTTTAAGGAGATTTTCTATAGAGTTTTGTATTTTACTAGCATTTTTTTATTTTTTTATATATTATATATATTTACAAGTGTGTACTAATAGATTTTTTTTGGTAGAATGTACTAATAGTTTTGATATATTGCAACTGTTTCTTTTTTTTCTCCGTTCTGTAACAATAATTACTGTGTTGCTATTTTTTTATTTTTTTTTTATCTTATATGTTTGATTATCATATTAGACTCATGTTAAATTAAAAAAATTAAATGGAGTATATTGTTAGTTGAATAATGCAAATATGATACTCTTATTGAATTACTTATGTGGTGTTGGCATGATTTCACAATATATCAAAGATGATTTTCACCAAAATAAAAATCTACCTTTTATCATTTTACAAGCAATAGATTCTAAAAGATGTAATTATTTTAGATAAAATAATATGATAAGCATGACTTGAAATTAGTTGTATATTTCCCTCTAGGAATTTCATTAATATATATATATATATATATA
>NC_028640.1:58130275-58158753 GCF_001406875.1 Solanum pennellii
ATATATATATAAATTTTTCTAATTTATTACATTATTGGTTATCTATTTACTTAGAGTAAATTTTTTCATTAATATTTTTTATGAATACCGTATAATTTAATTCTGTCCTAAAAATATAGAATTTATTACAGCCGCAGAAACAAAAAGAAAATTTTCTTGAAATTATTTTTCTTTCTTTACATGTTTCTAAAGATAACATACAAAATAAATTATACGAAATCAACTATAATTAAAGTAATAAAAGCATAGATAATGAACTATAAGTTGAAATATAATTTATTGGGTTCGAGATAATAATATTTAACGCAAAATATTTTTTTTTAAAAAGATTATTCATAAATCTAATGAGGTCCGTGCGAAGCGCGTATATTGTTTACTAGTTCATAATACAAATCATACTTTCCAACACCCTGACATATTCCAATTGAGAGTCACTTTCACCTACGTTCTTTTGAAATGCAAAGCTTAAATCAATTGGAGTTTTGACAACAATAAAATTCAAGTACTTGAACTTATCCAATACTCTTTCAATATAATGAGATTGAGTTTTAAGAATCATGATCCCTAAGATTGAATCAGAAACTCCTAAATCCTTCACATCGAACTTGTTGGACATGCGCTTAATAGCATTTATATCGTCAATATCTTTATTCATTATCAACATGTCATCAGTCATCAACATACAAACAAACAATGACTTCATGATTAAGAACGTTTTAAATGTAAACACACTTATCACATTGGTTAATCTTAAATTCATTTGTCAACTTTGTTTATGGGGCAGATAGTTGGGTTATGAGTTAAAAAATGGGTCAAACGGGTAGTTTAATAGGTTGAGACACGTGTAAAAAATTAAGGATCTGTTAGTGAGAGGGGTATAGGTGTACCTATAATTGGACGACAGGGGCTTATGTAGACATAAAGTATAACAGAGGGCATATACGTACCATTTATTAAAGTTCGGGGGTAAATTTGTCCTTTTTTCTATAAAAGAATAATTTTCTTAAGATTGTTGTCAATCTGTATTTAAACAATAGAATTATCGATTTCGATAAACTTTGCAGAAACACGAAGTTATCAAAGTTTAATGAACCAGTAAGAACGGAAGAACATAAATTAATTCACAAAAAACTAAAATCTGAAAAATCAGAATGGAAAAAATCAAGTACACTGAATTCACATCGTCCCCTTAAGAAAATTATTCCCCTCTAGTATCCGAGGATTGATTTGGAATATGTCCTCTCATGATAGAATGATCTCAATCACCAGTGTGTTGATACCCAAAATACTGGTGTCAGCAAGGCACTCAACGGTGGTAAAATACACGAAGAAACTTTGTGCAGAAGAAGAGGAAATCAAAAAAATTTCGTAAGAAAAAGGTCTGAAGAATGAATGCAAACTTTTAAAATCCACACGACCATTTATGAAAGTTTGCAACCTTTCAAATGGTCATGGTTGTTCCTGAAAGTTGCAAACTTTTAGAATAAACGTTTTCAACGACGGAAAATTCAAATTAAAAAGGGAAAGAATTCAAATAAAATGGGTTGCGCAGATTAAAGTCGGGTCATAAAGTTTCGGTTAATCAACTAAAAAGTTTAATCTCAACTAAATATATAATTGAGAATGTTTTGGTTATCAATTAATTAATTAAAAATTTTTTGGTCATTTAATTTAATTAATTAATTAAATAAATAATTAAAATAAATTTTGTCCAAAAATTAATCTCTCGGTCATTTTTCAAAGCCTAGACGAGCGAGCACGATGACGGAGCGAGGGGGTCCCTCTTTTCAAACCTTTTAACAATTAATAGGAGTGTTTTTATATTTAAACTCTTCTATTTTTCTTTCCACCACCAATGAGGGTGAAATACCCTTTCGCTAAAGCATAAGAGAACTTTTCAAGTTCCTCTCTTTTAATTTTCCCTTCATTTTTCATTAACCCTTGCTATATACCCAACATATCTTACACTATTTCAAGTATTAAAATTGATGGCGTGAAGATGAAACGAATGCTTCAAATAGTGTATCATCCGAGGAACTATTATAAGTTGCATCTTGATTTGGAGGGTTCGGATAATGAGAGATTGGGACAGTCAAAAAATCAGCTACAAAGAAGTTTATAGGGACTTACTCTTTACTTATTTGAGAATCCTAAGCTACATTGTATTTTTCATTAACGAAATTGTAGATAATCATGAAGCGGAGAATAACAGAATTGGCTCATCTCCCATTCGACTAGTTTCATCCCCTTTTCATTTCGGTCCAGCTAGGAGCTTTTGTTATAGAAATTTTGTTGCTCTTCATGTACGCGATGTTATTTTTTTGGTTTTCCATTCGATGTGAAGTCTGCGTTAGAGCTCAGACTAAATATGGGTCGCGCACTGCAGGGCCATTCTGAGCGACGCTCCCAAAAAGATTATTTTCATAATGTTCTATTTCGTCAATAAGGGCGATGAATTCATATCAAAAAATCTGCTTCTAGTACTATTTTTTAGAAATTGATTTAGAGATTTAAATAGTTAAATTATGGATTTATAACTTGGTATAAATATTGATTTTGGGTTATAATTTGGGTGTAGGTAAAGTTATTTAGATGAGTTCTTAATTAATGGGGCATTTCTTTAATAAAAATTAAATAGACATGGAATAGACTTTTAAGATGGAGACACATATCCTTTTGTTAATCCAAATAATATATATACACTTCAAAAAATTAGATGATTAAAACATCATCATCCTAAAAATATAGGTCAAATCCATCGGTGACCTCCTAAAGTTTGCACCAAATTTCACTTAGACATCTCAACTAAGTTCGTTCAATTTAGACACCTCAAGTCATATTCCGTTGTGTCATAACATTTTTTCCAACATGGTATAGTGAGTGTAATACACTCCTCACCAGCGCATGAAAAAACTACTTTAATCATTTTTTTTCTATTTTTAATTTTTCTTCCTTATTTTTAAGACACAATTTCTCAAAACTTAAACTACTCGTGTGAGAGAAATCAATTTAATAATGCTACAATAAAAAACGAATTTCAACATAAAAAACTAACCCTCCATGGTGAATTAAAAAAGGAACTAATATTTCACTTCGTAGCGCTTTTTCCTCTTCAATAACAAATTTTCGAGAAGATAATGGGTGAGATGGGGGAGGGGTGGAGAGGACGATGTGGGTAGGGAAGGGGCTGGGGTTAAGGTGGGTTAGGGTGAAGAAGACGTTGGGGGTGGGTGGGCTGGAGAAGATGAGCTGGGTGGGATTGGGTAAATTTTAATTTTTAAAATTTTTTAGCAAAAAATTTTAAATGTCATTTAGTCATTGGCCACTTTTTTCTACTAAAAATCATTGTTTGAGAATTATTTTTGATATATATATACCACATGTCTTTGTTTAATTCGTTACTTTAACATGTCATCTGTGAGTGTGTTACACACACCTTACATATTTGATTGATTGTAAAAAAAGTGTCAAAATGACATAACGAGGGATGGGACTTTTAAAAAAAAGTGACAGTAAGGTTTCAAAATAAATAGGCGGTGACATAAGTCTTAAGTATTGAGTGTAGGTGACAATTATGTGATTAATGATTAATGATTGTGGAGTTGCCCTCAAGTTTATAAGTTGACAGTTTGGTTCATTGAATTAAATGAAGGATAAAAGTATAAATTGACTAAAACCTAATTTAACCAATTTTTGGTGGGAATTAAAATTGGGGGAAGCAACCAGCAAGCTGTACCAAAAGGGGAAATAAAATATCCCCCCCCACCTCTCGTCGTATTCTTCTTCTTCCTCTTCCTCCTCTTCTTCTTCTTCGTTCTTGCTTGCTTGTTTGTCCTTATTTCCGTTCTTTTTATCTTTTTATTCTTCTTTTCGTACATTATTGGTCTTGGCTGCTAGTCCTTGAGCTTTATTCTTTTCTTCTTCTTGAATCAGATTTAACTAATTTAATCAGTGGACCAGATTTCGTTTGGTATCAATTGAAATTACTTCATAAATAATTAGGGTCACACACTATTGTTTTGATATGTAAAATTAATAGTTCTTTGCAATCATTCATCTTCATCTAGGGACCTGCAATTTTTTTAATATTTTGCATTCGCGTTTCCAACAGATTGCTATATATTGCAACAATTGACTATTGGAACAAATTATAGCCATATGTAGCAACATAATGGTTATTTCAATAGTAGAGCTGTCAATATGGGTTAGGCTCGTTGAGCCGGCCTGGCCTAACCCGTAATTTAATAGGGTTGAGCTAAAACTTTTGGAGTCCATTTAAGAAAAGGGTTTTTTATCCCGACCTGAGTAAGTCTGCTGATTTGAGAAGCTTGAGAAAAATCGGAAGGGCCAGTCCGTGGGCCAATAAAAATTAATTAAAAAATATAATATAATATTAAAATTTAAAATTGAAGAGAGTCCAAACTCAAAATAATCAAATTAATATTTCTATTTAAATATGTATACTTGTACTTTAAAAAATTCAATAAATATTATAAAAATAATTTTATTTGTGGATTTGATTAACAAGTAGTAACATTAACATCATGTATTATTATTTTGTCGATATTTATGATAATATTTTTAATTATAATTTATAATTGAATTTAATAATTATAAAAAATTATAATTTTTTAAAAAAGTGGGTTGGCCCGGCAAGCCCGTAGCCCACGTAGTTGTGGATTGGGCCGACCGCTTTCTAAATATACCAAAAATGGATTTGCCCGGCCTGACCTGTAAAATGTCAAAGCGTGTATGGGTTAGCCCGGATGGGGTGGGTTAGCCCATATTGACAGCTCTATTCAATAGATACAAAATAGACATATGTTGGAACATATAACTTACACAAGGTGCAACATATAAACTAGACATGTAGCAACATATGACTTACATGTCGCAACTGACATGATAGTTATATAATACCCTTGTAAGTCATTATTTCAAGTGTTATAACATATTTTTATTGCTTAATTATGGTTCAAAGTACTAAAATTTTGTCCAATTTGACATTTTTTCCCTAAATCGCTCAATTTATCGATTAATTCATCCTTGAAGTGACATATATGGCAAAATATGCACATTCTGTTGGAAAACATGCAACAGAAATGTCATATGTGGCAACATATGTCTATCATAAAATGAACTTTGGGAGGTTAATTCAATTAAATTGTCACCTAATTCAACATGTAAAACTAATATATAGTCCTACAACATGTCTAAGTACAAAATTATGGTCTAATAAAACAACTTTCATCAATTTTATCAATTATTTTTACAAAGACTATCATACAACTAGTTCATCATACAATGAGCAAGTAACTTCATATGATAGTTATATAACACCATTGTAAATAGTTGTTTCAAGTGTTAATAACATATTCTTATTGTATAATTATGGTTCAAAGTACTAAAATTTTATCCATTCACATTTTTTATTCTAAATTGCTCAATTTATTGATTAAGCCATTATTGAAATGACATATGTAACAACATATGCACGTTATGTTGAAAAAGTTCTAACAGAAATATATGTATATCATAAAGTGGTCTTTGAAGGTTAATTCAATTAAATTGTCACCTAATTCAACATGTAACACTAATATATATAGTCCTATAACATGTCTAGATACAAAATTATAGTCTAATATAACAACCTTCCTCAACACTATCAATTATTTTTACAAAGATTATCATATCACTAGTTCATCATACAATGAGCAAGTGACTTCGTATGATAGTTATATAACACCCTTGTAAATCGTTGTTTCAAGTGTTATAACATATTTTTATTGCTTAATTATGGTTCAAAGTACTAAAATTTTATCCAATTTGACATTTTCTCATTTCTAAATCGTTCAATTTATCGATTAATCCATTCTTGAAGAGACATATGTGGCAACATATGCACAACCTGTTGAAAAAATTGCTACAGACATGTCATAACTAACAACATATGTATATCATAAAATGGTCTTTTGGGGTTAATTCAATTAAATTGTCACCTAATTCAACACGTAACACTAATATATAGTCATACAACATGTCTAAGTATTAAAATATGGTCTAATACAACAACTTTCATCAATTTTATCAGTTATTTTTACAAAGACTATCATATCACTAGTTTATCATACAATGACCAAGTAACTTCATATGATGGTTATATAACCCATGTAATTATTGTTGCAAGTGTTATAACATATTTTTATTGTTTAATTATTGTCCAAAGTATTAAAATTTGATCCAATTTGACTTTTGTCATTCCTAAATTGCTCAATTTATCGATTAACCCATTCTTGAAGGTGACATATATGCAACATATGTACGTCCTTTTGGAAAAATTGCAATAGACATGTCATATGTGGCAACATATGTATATAATAAAATGATCTTTTTGGGATTAATTTAACTAAATTGTCACCTAATTCAACATGTAACACTAATATATAGTTATACAACATGTCTAAGTATTAAAAATGATCTAATACAACAACTTTCATCAATTTTATCAATTACTTTTACAAAGACTATCATATCATTAGTTCATCATACAATAACCAAGTTACTTCATATGATGATTATATAACACCCATGTAAATTGTTGTTCAAAGTGTTATAACATATTTTTATTGTTTAATTATTGTCCAAAGTACTAAAATTTGATCCAATTTGATATTTTTTCATTCCTTAATCGCTCAATTTATCGATTAGGCCAACCTTGAAGTGACATAGATGACAATATATGCACGTTCTCTTGGAAAAATTACAATAGACACGTCATATGTGGCAACATATGTATATCATAAAATGGTCTTTTTGGATTAATTCATTTGAATTGTCACTTAATTCAACCTATAACACTAATATATAGTCATACAACATGTTTAAGTATAAAAAATGGTCTAATACAACAACTTTCATCAATTTTATCAATTATTTTTACAAAAGTTATCATATCACTAGTTCATCATACAATGACCAAGTAACTTCATATGATGGTTATATCACACCCATGTAAATTGTTGTTCCAAGTGTTATAACATATTTTTATTATTTAATTATTGTTCAAAGTACTAAAATTTAATTCAATTTGACATTTTTTCATTCCTTAATCGCTCAATTTATCGATTTAAGTCAACCTTGAAGTGATATGTGTGACAACATACGCAAGTTCTCTTGAAAAAATTGCAACAGATATGTCATATATATCAACAAGTACATCCTAAAATGTATTTTTTAAATAAGATAATATTTCAAAAGGAATGACAACTCAACCATCCTACAAACAAATAAGTGATAAAAACCACTAAAAAGTCCTGATTTAATATCAATAACTATTAAATTTTATCTTACAAGATATCAACGATAAACTAGAAATGATGAGGGCAACGACGCTTTGTTGTAGAAGAAAATCGCAACATATTACCACTAATGTTGTAGAAAACATAGTAACAATTTGAACTGTAAAGAAATAATGAAACGAGAGAAAGGACAGAGACAAAAGAAAACGAAAATTAGCAAAATTAAATTAAATGTGAAATGTGAAACGAAACGATCTTTTATAGAAGAGAGGAGAGAGGAAAAATGAAGGGACGATTGTTTTAGACATTTTTATTTTACTTTTTTAAAAAACTTTTTGACAACTCATAGTGTGAAATCTGTTGCCACATATGTCCTTTCTGTTGGGATACATGCAGATAGTTCTATAGTTTTTTTTTACAACAAAGGTTATATATGTTGTCACAGACACCACATTGGTAACGATGATATGTTGCCACATATCTCCTTTCTGTGACATATGTTACCACATATCTTCTTTATGTGACATATGTTGCCATATATCTTCTTTCTGTGACATATGTTGCCCCATATATCCTTTTTGTTGGGGCAAATGTAGATAATTCTGTGGTGTTTTTTATAACATAAATTATATATGTTGCCACATATATCCTTTCTGTTGGGGCACATGTAGATAATTTCGTGGTGTTTTTTACAACATAGGTTATATATGTTGCCACATACACCACATTTCTTCTTTTCCATCATAATTGACGTTTGTTTTAACAAAATAAAAATCATTAATATTATCAGCAAAAATAAAACTTCACCAATTGTTTTATACAACTTATCAACAAAAATGGTTATTCATAATGGTATACATAACCATCAATCTAATTAATGGTGGATATTGTTGCTTTGCATCACAATTGACGACTTCGACTTTTTTCTCTTTCTCTTTCACTTTCTCCTTCTCTATCTCTAGGTCCTCTCCTTCTCCTTGTTCTCCTTGCCTTTTGGGTTTGAGTGTGATACAAAACAATAGTCATTGTTTTTTTCTTTCACTAACTATAAATAGTGATTGAGAAATAGATTTTTTCAATCTCCTGCACTTCAAATATTTGTTGGACAACTGAACAAAACTGTATTTCTTAAATCATATGAACAAAATGGTCACAAAAAGAACAACAAAAACAACAAAAAATAAATTTTCACTGAATGTTAACATTACATATGTATTTTCTCAAAATTAGGACTTTTTGAATTTGTTAATTTTCTTCCTAAAACAATAAATAATAGGTATCATGGTACTATTATTTATTTTTTACATCTATAGAACGATTTGTTCTTCATTAACCCATTTTAAGTCGAACACAATCTTCAATTCAGAAAGAGGAGAGAGTCACGATCGGAGTTGAAAAGGAAGATAAGATAATGAGGGAGAATATTTGTTTTGATAGTCAGATTTTCAGATTTTCTAAAGAGGAAGAAGAAGAGAAGAAAGAATATTGGGAGAAGAAGAAGAGAAATCCTATTTTCATTTACTTTTTTTTTTTTTTAAAAATAGTTTGGATAGAATTATAAAAGTTGAAAAAATGAAGTGTTCTTTTTTATTTTATAAAAGATTAGAAAGTTTTTGAAAATGTTAATTTGATCCAAATTTACTTAATTACATTTTAAGGAGTATTTGACAGCTGTTGGTCAATCTGTCACCAAAAACTAACTTATTTGACACCTTTCATTTAAGGGGAAAAGCTTAAATATGCCATCAAATTTTCAGAATAGGCTCATATATGCAATCAGTTAAAAGTTTGGCTCATTTATGTCATTATCATTAAAAGAAAAGACTCATTCATGCCATTATTTTTTAACAATGATTTTGCAAAACCATATTTGACACGTGACCAATTATAATTCGGCTACTTCATCAATTTATTTAATAAAAAAATTTATCAAGTGTCAAAAATGATTTTACAAACCACCATTAAAAAATAATGGCATGAATGAGCCTTTCCTTTGACGGTAATGATATAAATGAACCAAACTTTTAATTAACGGCATAAATGAACATTTTCTAAAAGTTATGCATATTTGAATCTTTTCCCTTCATTTAATTTTTTCACGAGGCATGACATGAAGTATTTAAAATGAATAAGTCTACTTAAAATGTATAAATGAAAATTAATGCTAACTTTAAAGAAATTCAACCAAAAATATAAAGAGAAATATTTAGATAGTTAAAAGTATATTTGCTAATTTTCCCTTTCTTATATGCTAACACCCCTTACTATATGCACAACATACACAAATATACGTAGTTCGTCAACATATCGGCCGACCATTAAGGACGAAATGAATCCATTTCCGCCGCCGCCGCCGCTACCACTGCCACCGTCCTCCGCCTTTCCCCTGCCACCGGCCTCCACCTTTCCGCGACCGCCACCGTCTTACTTCCATCACCCTACTCCAACCAGCGCTCTGGCATATGATCTTCCTAGTGCTCTCTCATCCCTTACATCTCTCCTCAACCTCTCTTCAACTACTCTCAACTCTCTCTCCTCTCTTCTTCCTATACCCCTTGTTGCTCCCTCTCCTTCTCCAGCTCTAATCCCATGCCCTTTCAATTCCAACCATCGTCTTCCCCTTTCTTCCCTCTTCTCTCACTCTCTTCATTGCCCACCCATTTCCTCTTCATCCGCCGATTACATTCAAACCCTAATACAACACCTCAAATACCCCCATACCCTTCACTATTCCAATCCCTTTACCTTACCCTTGCTTGAATCACAGTCTGACCTTTGCTTCTCTCTTGAAACATACCTCGATTTTGAAAATCCCACTTTCTGTTATTCTAATTGTCCTGGTGTTGTTTCTTTTCCTATTAGGGGAGAAAATGCCAATCCTCCAATGCTCACTTTGCCTGCTTTTTTATCTTCCGAATGTGCTAATTTTGGTCAAAATTTGATGGGGTTTCCGAAAGAAATTGTTAGTCAGCTTCTTCCTTCGGAGGTTTATGCAATTAGGAATGAAACGGATCATTGGAATGAGTTTCCTTTTATGTATTCATATCATGTTCTTCGTGCGATTTTAGGATTGGGGATGAGTAGTGTGGAGTGTTTATCTACATGGGTAGTTGCTAATTCAGCAAGGTATTATAGTGTTGTGCTTGATTTAGCAATGAGGGATCACGTACTTGTACTGTTTAAGCTTTGTTTGAAGGCTATAGTTAGGGAATCTATTGATTTAGCTAGTACATTTTGCAATGGAGAAGCTGAGGAATCAGTTTTGAGTAATCGGAGTTTTAAGTGTCCTGTCTTAGTTCAAGTCTTGGTGTGGTTGGGAACCCAACTTTCTGTGTTATATGGCGAAATGAATGGGAAATTGTTTGCTATCAACATGCTAAAGCAACGTATCTGTGACTGTGCATTTAGTTCTTGTATGTTCAATGAATCTACTGATATGAAAAGTGGAGAAGACAATCTTCAAGAGCCACAGGAAAGCGGTGAACCACTTAAAAGAAGAATGGAGAATGGAACGAATGTATCGGGTGAAACACTCTCTAAAAGTGCAATTTTTGTTTCCCAAGTAGCAGCAGCTGTTGCAGCATTGTATGAACGATCCATGTTTGAAGAAAAGCTCAAAGCATTAAGGAGTTTACCATCACTCCCAGCTTACCAACGGTATATTACCTTTGCTCTTCTTAAAATGGTATTCTAAAAGTCCATATGTCTAGATGTGCATCACAAACATCCCCCCAAAAAAATGAAAAGGAAAGACACAAATTCAGCAACTCTTACTTAAGTGTTTTATTAGTTTTTGTTTTTATGTTACTGACTATTTCTTCGACACTTGAGGTTTTTTGGACAAGTGTATGCTTTCTGTTTAGAAGATTAGTCTATGCATTGATGTCAAAAGTTGGGGGTTAACTTAGTTCAAATTGAAGTTATGATTCATGAATGATATTGCTACTATGCCCAGAGTTTCAACTGGATTTATAACGACCATACATCAAGATGCATATGACAATAAGATAAAGTTGAAGGGATGAAAAGCATATATTGAACTATGTTGAAAGTTGTATCTGTCTCACAGATGGTTTATATGCAGATGAATAATGAAGTTCTTGCCAGCCCTCTGGTTTGCAATAAAATACTTTCTTTTTGGCTTAGCTTTTGTGAGGCCAAAAGTGCTTATTCTTAAAATTAAGGTGCGAGGCCAAACTTTTAGGAGAAAATAAATGTTTAGGAAGTAGAAGAAGATGTTTCTCAGAAGTGCTTTTTTCAAAAGCAGTTTTGAGAAAATATACTTAGAGCACTTTCTAAAGTCTTGGCCAAACACTAGTTACTGCTCAAAAGTACTTTTCAAATTGATTAATCAAACATAAACTGCTTCTCACCAAGAGTGCTTTTGAGCTGATTTTAGAAGCTTTGCCAAACAGGGTCTTAGTGAAGTAGTGATGTGCAAAGATAAAGCGTCTACAATCTGTGCAAGGGTGTTAAGAACAGGATTTCTTTATTGCTGTTTTTTTCTGATCTCAGTCTTTTCTTCAAGCATAATTTAAAAATATACTCAGTGTATTGTTTCCTATAGTTTATTGCTAAGCAGTTCTCTTTGTAGATCAATGGAGCATACTTATATTTCAAATAAAGCAGATGAGGAACGACAAAAACGCCCTAATTACAAACCCCTGCTTGAACATGATGGACTTCTGTGGCAGCATTCGCGAAACAATCAGGTGTGTTTGCTTGTCAAATGGTACTTTGAGTCGTTGCTGATCTTGAATCAATAATTATATATAACCCTATGGGGATAACCAGTGTAGAAACATTTGGGATAGAAGTAGCTTCTGAAAGTACTATCTGCTTTATGGAGGTTAAACATTAAAAGTGTTTTCGCTTATATTTCTGTTTTCTGACCCTTCAGATCTTCTTGAGCAAATATAACCTAACAGAATACAACAAATGAAAGTATGCTTTCTGTTTTAACCTTTCTTCATGGTCTCTTCTAGCACTGAATATAGACGTGCTGCCAAAAGAAATGTTACTTTTTAAAGTTTAATGTGCTAGTAAAATACAAATTGGAAATGTGTTCAATATGTTTGTGTCTGGCTAGAAGTTTCAAATTCATTGCACTTGTTGGTCAATCTGTTTGTGGATGTGTTACTGTGTGAGAGCAGTGCACTGCTAGTAGTGAAGGTTGCAAAGGACCTATTTATGCTTGCTGCACCATAGAAATTTGATGTGAAATTTAAGATCACTTATACATATAAGGGGTCGTTTGGTTGGAGAGGTTAGAAAAAGTAGTCATGGTAGTATTGTTTATCGTGTAT
Organism: Solanum pennellii; assembly: GCF_001406875.1. Lineage (NCBI taxonomy): Eukaryota > Viridiplantae > Streptophyta > Magnoliopsida > Solanales > Solanaceae > Solanum > Solanum pennellii. The sequence goes on from NC_028640.1 coordinate 58,142,880, forward strand.
CCGATGACATTTTCATTTCCAGTATAACTCATATGGTAACCGCTTGTATCTCATATTGGTTGCAACATGGAAGAACTTATATTGTTAGAAGATGTACAAGTATTATTCATCTCCGCAAAACTATACCTTGCACCAGAATCTTAACTAGTCCATGAACCAAAATGACCCCTTAGTGACATTTACAATTTCTTTTAACAAAAGGGAAAAGGGTCTGATATACCCCTCAACTTTGCCATTTGGAGCTGATATACCCCTCGTTATGAAAGTGGCTCATATATGCCCTTACCATTATACAAACGGCTCACATATACCCCTACCGTTACAAAATGAGCTCACATATATCCTTCATTTAACGGAAGTTAAAAATTAGTTTTAAATTTATATTTTTTACTTTTAATTTTTTTAAAAAATTAATTAGGGGTATATATGATTCTTCTATCAAAGTTCAAGGTACATTTTAATTTATTTCATACATAAATTATTTTTGACTTCTTTTATTATAATTATTTGAGTTTCTTGTTCTTATTTTTTTTTCTTTCATTCCTTAGTTTAAAGAAAAAAAATTCAAACTATTTTTTTTTTCGTTTGTATTGTAATTTGATTTTTGTATTCGAAGAAAAAAATATGGTCATCTACAATAAGTTTTACAAGAATATTAGTGAAACATAAATAAATTTGATTATCAAAATAATAATTCTAAATTAGTCATTGAAACAAAAAAAAGTAAAAAAAAATATGTTCGACGAGGAGTAAATTTACTCATATGGGATTATATTTTTTAGAAAAAAATAATAAATAATTAGATAAAAATTTTATTTTTTTTCATTTCCTTTAGAGGAAAAGGGTATATGTGAGCCATTTGTTTATGAGTAGGGATATATATGAGCCACTTTCATAACAAGGGGTATGTCAGCTCTAAATGACAAAGTTGAGGGGTATATCAGACCCTTTTTCCTAAAAAAATTAGTGAGACAATTTTGGGTTATAGTATGGAGGATGAGCAATCACTAAATATCATGTAAGTGCATCTCATACAAACTAAAACTCATATTAAAAGCTATATTTAATAATTATTTGGATTTTTATAAATCTGTATTAAAAGTATTGATAACACTTTATTCTGTTAAAATGACTGAAATATCCTAAAACTATTTGTCAAAAATTCTAAATCTAAAAATATATCTACATAAAGCATATGGATGATGGAGAAAAATATAGAGATAATTAAAAGTTATGTTTTCGGTGGAGTACTTCAGAGAGTTAAAAAACATATTAGGGCTACCATCGTAAAAGGTTTTGTCAAACCAAAACTGCATATAAGCTATAAAATCATAAGTTAGGGGTAACCAAACTTAAGCATTTTGGTTGATTTTTGCTTATAAGCGCTAGTTTGACCAGCTTATTAGCATGGTCAAACACCTCTTAGCGTTAAACATTTCAGATGATTAAACTTAAGAACCTGAATCCTCAAAATTCAGTGACTTAAATTCTTCAGTATATGAAATTCACTTAAAATTGGTGAATTAAAATAATCTTTTAGTGATATGTAATTTAACTTTAAAGCTTCAGTTACTTTAGTCTTATCATCCTTACTCCTTTCTTAATCGCTTGCATGGCATTTTCAGGACACGGATAGGAAAAAGACTAGAGCGGAATTATTAGCTGAGGAAAGGGATTACAAACGTAGAAGAATGTCATATCGCGGGAAAAAGTTGAAGCGGTCAACAACACAGGTACATTTTGCTTCTTAAGATTTGACTGCATGTTTTCTTTGTTGTTTTTCTATCAAGTCGTGGATATCATTGACCTAACTCTGAGTTTGTTCTTTCAAAAATCAATTTGCGAAGAAGAATCCTATTGATGCCCATCTGGTAATGCAGAAAGCTTCGTGGACTACAATTATTTGCACTCGTTATAGATCTCGATCTTTATGTCTACTCATTTTGTGTATTCAGCTACTTTTTTCTGTTCCCTATACACCTTTTTCTTTTACATCTTTATTGATGTCCTCTTCTACCTTTAGGTTATGAGGGACATAATTGAGGAATACATGGAGGAAATCAGGCAAGCAGATCCCATCAATTGCCCAACAAAAGGAGCTGAAGTGACCAAATTTCCGCCATCCGCATCCTACAGGGTGGATAATAATAATTATAAGAATAAAGCTGAGTCTGGAAAGAGGCAGCCAGATTCGTCTGCTTTAAGCAAAGAAAGGGAGGGTGGTTATAGGGAAGATTTTCATACTGATGGAGAAGTCAATTCAACAGATTACAAATATGATTATTCTGAAAATATGGAAAAAGCATCTCAGTGGCATCATCGACATTCAGTGGCCCAGAGAAGTAATGGGAGGTCCAGACAGGACAAAAAAGATTACTCTAGAAGCCCAAATCAGCGAGTCGGTCGTGCATATTCACGTGAGAAATCGATCAGCAAAGAGAAGCGAGACTATTCAAATGATTCTAGTTTAAATTTTTCCAGAAGCTCCAGCAGAAGGTACCACAAATCAAATGAGGAGAGTAGTCCACATAGGGAGAGAGGTGATCGTCATTTTGACTTCAAGAAACGGAAGGCAAGGGATGCTTCTGATGATTTTGAAGACCGATATGATCCTTCAGGACCTTAGAAAAACTTTGAGAAAATGTCCCACTATTGCAGCTAGTTCTCTTTTTGTCAGGTTAATCTGGCTATGTGTTGATATTGGAACGGCATTACCATCAGAAATTATTGTGATTGGTCTCATCAGAAAAGAATTTCCTGTGACTGGTGCCTTTTGTGGTCTATTGGCTAGGTAAGCAGCTATGGGTTTGACTAACCTAAATACTTAAATTTATTTTTCCTTTTCAGGGAAGACTAAATTCATTTTGCTGGTTGATTTTTTCCTTAAAACCTTGCAGTAGGAAGTCATGCAGGTGTCCACAGTATATGCACTTCTGTATCCTTCCTTGTATCCTTTATATTGATTTTTCTTGGCATTGTCTTAGATTTGTTGTTCTCCGCCTTTTTCCCTATCCAAAGAAATAATTTTCAAGTGGCGTAGGGTATGGCTTAAACCTCAGTGATAATGTTCTTCATGTGCACATCATATATAGTAAGTTGTTCTTTACCATAGAGCTGTGTATAGCTTGACCTGAAATGTAAACATTTGTTGCTGAGTTCCTTTTTTATTGTTGGAACAGATATTATTGCACAGATCTAATGCTAAATCCTCTTGGTTTGTTGGTTGTGCTTCAATGTACAAGTGTAAACACAAGTATTGAAGTAAGATTTACTTGGTTACATTCTCGGTTCACTATTTGGTGAAGTATCTGGTTCTAAGGGCTTCAAAACTTAATTACATGTCGAAGGCGATACTATACAGGAATAGTGTGTAGTATTATGGTAGCAATAGTTTTTCACTGTAATATGTTAGTCATATTACAGAGGACATACCTGGTAGAAAACTGCTTAAAGCAGCTTCAGGTGTAGGCCTTTTGAGTTGCAATCTAATTGTTTCTGTACTTCCAACAGCGGATATAGAAAGTGGGGCAGCCACATCTGCACTCAGAAGATGCGAGAGCCTCACCAAAAGTTTGGATTCCTGTAGTACAAGTCAACAAAAATAGAGCTGAATTCTTGAGCACTTTAAGCATATCCTAATCAGTTTGATTGTTTTAGACAAGTCTTATAGGGATTCCTAAAGTTGGCAACTAAAACAAAATCTTGATACCTCAAGGTACCTGAATTGCGCCAGTTAGAAGAAACTTGTTTTTTGGTAAAGGATTTTTTTCCTGTGAACAAGAAAAGCATCTAATGATAAGCATGAAAGTTCATATACAAGAAAGAACAAAATTTAATTTTAGAAAGTTAATCTTAGTATACATGCTAGGTTGACGCCGCATATGCATGTTGAAGATGACATTTGATATTATACAGGAATAAAACATCAGTTTTCTGGTAGCATTCTTTAACTAAATGCATATTGGCAAGTATCATGTATTGCAGAAGATATTCCAGGTAGCAGAAATACAGATGATGATGCTTCAGGTGTAAATTTTTCAGGTTGGAGTCTAATTGTTTTTGTGCTTTTAATTGCAGACTTAGAAAGTAAGGCAGGCACAGTAAAGATGTCCATACCAATACCAAAGTGAAGCATTAGGATCTTGACGGTCTCCTAATTAGGCATTTATTGTTTTATACTTTTAATGCACTGAATTGCTTTGATATGTATCTACAAAGTTTATACTGATCTATCTACAATATACTATAAATTGGCGATAATTGTTAGGCTGCCATTTGTTTTAATTAAAATGTATGAGTGAGCTACTGGATGCCAATAACAATAGGGGGATACTTACCACTTCCAAATTTCCCAATATTTCTAACACTAACAACGTGAGCTGAAAATATTTGTAAATCTTTAGCTCAATATACAATAGCTCATTCGTGATATACAAAAGTTGATTTCGTTTTCTTGAATTCAAGCAATAGATTCATCCAAAACACCTTAGAAATTACACCGAATATATATATACATATAGCAACACCCATGGGACTTGTCCAAGTGCTTATCTGAAGCGAGCAAATTATAGCAAAGGAAGAGATGGTTGTTTTTGATATCGTTAGACTGGGATCTGGCTCCTCTCCATTTTCTGCAAGTTCCTATTTAGATTAATGACACGTGTCATAGGTTAAAATAAATGGTTAAGATTTAATTTTTTAAAGTTAACCTCTAACCATGATTTAGTTAATAAATACATTATATATCATATATTAAAATTATTATACTCTCACAATCTTAGCAACATATTATCTTATCCATAAATATAGAAAAGAAAAGTTTTCTTCCTTTTTTTTGTAGGATCCTTTTTTTTTTCATTTATATAATATTTTATTGTAATCTTTTGTTAAAAGCATATTGATCCGTGATTAATAAATTACCTAGAGATAATCAAACCATTTTATCATACTAATTTCAATTTCATGATAAGATTACGAATACGGTGATACCAGTACATACGATAGTTAATTATAGTCTCTATACTTCTATTCAGTTAATTAGATAAAAAGATTATTTAAAAGAAAATTTAAAAAAATCTTACGTATAAAAGAAATTTAGGAAGAGAATTTTCCCCCCTATATTTATGGACAAGATAATATGTTGCTAAGATAGTTATATTATAATAATTTTTAATACTTAATATATAATGTATTTATTAATTAAATCATGGTTAGAGATTTACTTTGGAAATTAAATCTTAACTATTTATTTTAACCTATGCCATGTGTCACTAATCCAAATAGGAACTTGGAGAAAATAGAGAGAAAAGAAATGGAGAGGAGCCGGATCCGTTAGACTGCGACTATGTCCTATTTTATGTGACACAACTGAATTGACTTGACGTTTAAAAAAAAGAAGGAAGATTTATGAAATTTGTGTTCTAAAATAACTATTAAATATTTGTGTGGTTTAAAACCATTTTACTAAGGTAAAAGAGATATTTTAAAATTTAATTGTTTCTAATTATGACAAAATGACATTTTTTTTTTAAACAGACTAAAAAAGAAAGAGCACCGTATAAAATGGGAGGGTGGGAATTACTTTTAATTTACACAAAAATGGGATAGAGGGAGTTGCTTTTAATTTACACTTCACACAAAAAATGGGCAAAATTCGGTGAGAAGATAAAATATGAGTCAATTTTGATAACATTATTGCCTCAATTAATAAAATGTGTAATTATCTCAAGGATTCTTAGGTATCTGTGTAGGCAACAAAAAACAAATTTCAACAGAAATGACCGTATGTATTTGTATTTTGTTGATATTGTATAAATATTATTTTAATATGTATTTGTATTGTGTTGATATTGTATAAATACTATTTTAATATGTATTTGTATTGTGTTGATATTGCATAAATATACTTCGTACTATTTTAATATAACTATGTATCAGACATGTATATTATACGTTGCATTGCAGATTTTAAACTACCCAAATTTGAGATCGATATGTTCAGATCATTGGTATGTCAAATCCCTTGACTACTTCAGGAGACCCGATTCGAGGAAGATCCTCACGTGTATCTACCTCCCCATTTTCATCTTCGACAATGACCACTAAGGAGAATATTCTTTAGGTGCTATGTTGATGCAGGAAAAAAATGTTATGCTTCCATACAGTTGAAGGTTTATTAGAGAAATTATCGTACCTATGATTTGGAGTTGGCGGAGGAGGTGTTTGCATTCAACATATAACGACATTATTTGTATGGAGTTAACTGTGAAGTGTTCCGTGATCATCACATTTCTTCAATATGTGTTCACTTAGAAGGATCTGAACTTAAGATATTATAAATGAATGAAATTACTCAAAGATTATGATGTGATCATTCAGTATCATCCAAGCAAGGCTAATATAGAGGCATATACATTGAGCCAAAAGAAAATTAGCATGAACAATTTGACCTATTTGGGCATATATCAAAGCGGCCTTTGGTCATAGAAATTTAGACCTTGGAGTCCAAATTTATGTAGTTGGGCATCTCCGATAAAGATTAGGCCCCATAGAGAAAATCATGACTAAACAATTTGACCGCACCACTTACGATTTTATGTACGTATAAATAGTAAAAAATAAACACAAAAATACAACAACAAAACAATTAAGTAAATAATGAAAAAGGATTATTAACGTTTTTTAAAGAAAGTTAGCCACCTTTTTAAAAAGGAAAAATTATATATAATAGCAAACTAATAACCTAAAATAAATGAAGTAGCTAGGGTTTGATTTAAATGTGTTCCATAGCAAACGTTTGTAAAAAATTGCCAAGCGCTTCTCTCCCAAATATCTCGCTCGTCACTCTCCTCCAATCTCTCGCTCGCTTCCTCACTTTTTATACAAACACAAGTGTATAAAATTTGTTTCTAATTGTATAAAGCAGGCAAAATCGTATAAATACATATATTTTTGTTTTCCTCTCTCCCTTCTTCCAGATCTCGCTCGCCACTCTCCCAAATCTCGCTCGCCATCCTCGCCTTTCTCACTTATACAAACAGAAGTGAAATGTATAAATTGTGTTTCTGTTTGTATAAAGCGTGAGAAAATTATATATACACATGCAAGTACATATATTTTCGTCTTATACACTTATAATTATACAATAAAAATACTCCCCTGCCCAGTTTCTTTTGCCTTTCTCTCTTTCTATAGCATACAAATATGAATTTTTTATTTGCTATATGTGAAAGTTGCCCTTTTAAAAAAGGAAGGCACGACGGCTTGAGGCTTGTAAGGCTCATGTTGGCATACGTCTTACCTTACAATTTTGACGCCCTTAATGGTGTAACACCAATGTTTTCCTTTTGGTATCATCCTTAAATTGTTTACCCTTTTGAAAATTTTGATCAATTTGTTGGACTTTTGGCTCTGACTCATCATATTGCACATAAAATGTATTACTTCCTCATAGAAACATCGCTAACGGTTGAGCTATATGCTCCATGTCAGTCAATAATTTGTCGAATGCAAGACTCACGCCTAATAACGAGATTAATAGGTTTTTTGTGTCGTCGAGTGCATTTCTCTTTTATAACTTGGAACTATTTTAAAAATAAATTTGCAAAATCTAATTAAATTTTTAATCTGATCTAAAATATATGATCAAACTTTTTTTCGAATACATGAAAACATTTCGTTCCATTTTTTTTAAAAAAATAAATAAAAAATTGGTAATTGAAGAAATAGAGAAGGTGGTTAATAGTGAGGTAAGAGAGAGAAAGAAATTGTGTAACCACTAACCACCTCTCTCTTATATATAAAAACAAATTGGTTTGTGTTAAAAAAATAACAGAATGGCGGAATCAAGCAAACAGGGGGAGCGAATGCATGCGTTGGCGTGGGTGTCTGCAGATGAACTGAAAAGAGAGTTGCAGAGAAAGGCGAAATGTATAGTTGAAGACGATGATTACACTATTGATGACACTGAAGAAGTAATGGACTGTTTGAGTGCTCTAAAAGACTTGAAATTGAGAGCTGCTCCACCTCCTCAATATCTTTGCCCAATTTCTCGTCAGCTTATGAAAGACCCTGTTGTTCTCGCTTCTGGACAGGTAACCTTAAATTTCTGCCATCAAATATTTGAAATTATTTCTAGTTTCATTCACTATTTCTTCATTCTCATTACCAAGAAAAGAATGCTGCCTATTTGAATTGTTTGTTATGAATATAACCAGAGGCGGATTAAAGTTGTTTAAGTGCATCTGCTGATCAATGTCATGTTGTTCATCAAGAAAAAGAAAAAAAAGGGAATGCCGGGGACGGTTTGGTTATAATTGCTTTCATAGTGTTGTTTGGGAATCTGTACAACTTTTCTAGCAAGGTTTGGTCCATTGTAGAGTCAAGAGTGCAAAATCACAAAGCTACCTCTTCCTGATATTCATTGCTAGATACTAGACGTTAAATTAGCTAACATTTTGCGTTTCGTTTCATTCATCTTTCTACTTAGGATGGTTGTTTTCGTGCAGACATATGACAGACCATTCATTGAAAAGTGGCTCAACAAGGGTAATCGAACCTGCCCTGAAACAAAGGAGCTTCTCTCCAATTTAGATCTCATCCCAAATCTTCTAATGAAAGAACTCATTTCACTCTGGTGCAAGGAGCATGGACTTGAGCTGCCTGATAAGGACCACGGTATAATCACAGAAGCAGACCGAGATCGTTTTAATTCACTGCTTCACATATTGTCGTCTAATGATGATATCCCAGAGAAGATAAAGGCTGCAGAACAAGTCCGTATGCTGACTAAACAGTTTCCATCTCTACGGGCTTTTTTCGAAGAGGACAGTATTGCTGTTACCAAATTGCTAGATCCTCTAATGTCTGAAAATGTGAATGATCATCCTAAACTACAAGAACATTTGATCACAACAGTTATGAACATCTCAATACATGACGCCAATAAAAAGCTTGTAGCAACAAATCCTGTTGTCATTCCTTTACTTATTGAGTCTTTGACGTTTGGAACAATTGAAACAAGAAGCAACTCTGCTGCCGCTCTCTGCACACTATCATCACTGGAGTCAAACAAGTGTATTATAATGAAGGCAGGTGCTCTCGAGCCTTTAGTTAAACTCCTGGATGAGGGACCATTGTTGGCCATGAAAGATGCTGCTGCAGCAATTTATAGTCTCATTCTTGTCAAAGAAAATAGGGCTATAGCTGTTTTTGAAGGAGTAGTGAAGGTGATTATGAAGAAGATCACTGATCGCATACTCATTGATAAAATGTTAGTCCTCCTTGCTCTACTGTCCAGTTATGACAAAGCTATTGAACAGATGATAAAGCTGGATGCAGTCTCTTGTCTTCTTAGTATCATTAAGGAGGACAGAAGTGATGAAAGTAAGGAGCGCTGCATCACAATTCTTCACACACTGTGTTATAATGATCGAACAAGGTTGAAAGAGATGTGGAGAGATGAGAGTGTTAATGGTGCCATAGCTAATCTTGCCCTAAACGGGACGACTAGAGCCAAGAGGAAGGCCAAAGAAATTGTTGAGCGGATTGACAAATATTTCTCTGGTGAGCAAAGTAGTTGAGGCTGAATCTCTTTTGCATATCTACGTTCTTAATCACCCCATGTAAGTGCTGTTGATTCTCATTAGACCGAGTTCGTCCTTGTAGGAAAATATAGATTCTTTTGCTTGTACATTTGTGTGAAATCCTGAGCATTCTTTGTAGTTTGTGTCACCCTTTAAAGACAGATACATCCTGCTTATAATGTTGAAGTTGAAATTGCTTTACTATTGGTTTTGCTATCTCCAGTGTGAAAGGTGAAATATACAAAATATTTTCAGATGGTTTAGTGTTAAATGGATTGTGTTTGAATTTACTTAATTACAAGAATCAAGTCAAATTATCTTCCTTGCTGATAAGTGGGCAGGTTTAGAGTTGCATCAAACATTTAAACCTCATTACCAAGGAGGTGGAATTAGCTCTTACACTAAAAAAAATCCTCTATTGCTCACTATATGAACCAACTCTAATTAATATAGACTTCAACTTGTAAGACACACAATTAACTCTAACTGTGTTCATATGATCAGTAACCAAGAAAAGACTTGATAAATTTCTTTATAGATGAGAAACAAAAGTCAAGAGATTCTTAGCCTATCTTTACAAGCAACAAAAGAGAATTTCAACAAAAAAATGGTCGTGTGTATTAATACTATATATTATGTATAAATGATGTATCAGATATATACACTGTTTATGCGATACTTATACATTGCAAACTCTTAAATTTTAGATATGCTGTGGTCGTTGATGCCTACATTGATCTAGGTGTCAAAATGAGTCAAAACATAAGAAATCCGCCCAAACAATTGAGAATTTTATTAGTTAGATTAAAAATATAATTTGAATTGACTTTAATTTCAACTTACTGAAACATTAATCCATTTTTAAAAAAAAAATTCAATTGAATCCTACAATTTAATTTCCAATTTTAATCTGTTTTAAAGAAACTTTACGTATATAGTTGCATGTAATGTATATTCTTATATTGAATGTATGAATTTCTATTTATTTATATCTTCTAAGATTTATCTATACATTTGTAACTTCGAAATTTAACTTAGATAGTTATCTTTTCCTTTTTTGCTTTACAAACTTATTCTTTGACTTATAAATAGAGTTTATTTCATTAGCTTGTCATATATTATCTCGGTGTATTTACTCAGAGGTCATGAAATTAAAATGTCACTATTAGTAGCAAGACAAAATAAAAAACCTCAATTAGACATATTTTATAAAAAAAAACTCAAATAATATTTTAATAGTATTTGTTTATTTATTAAATGGGGTGGTATCTGGATACTAATCCATATGAAATAAGAAAACAAAAAATAGTCACAAAATGCAAATATTAATCTTTTCGTTTTTGCAAAGAAGAAAGTAGAGGCTAGAGCTCATATTATTATATTCCAAAAACTAGATTATCTATTTGTGTGCGAAAAGTAAAATAACAAGCTCAAACTAGTTAAATGTCAGTCATCCTCAACTTATAAGGACTTTAACTTTGATTTAATATTTTCTAATCGTGTTTGCAAATTAAACAGAAAGATATTTCGGTTTAAAGGAGGGAATGTTAATAACGTGATCACAGATGTGGATTTAGTAGTTGCTTTTATTTAGGATATTTCCTAGTCTTTAGGCTATAGAGCAGTGAAGTCAGTTTTTAGATTCAGAATTATTAGGTATTTTTTTTATCAAATAGAGAGTTGTTGTTTTCATCTGTTAAAATTCATATTAGTGAATGGCGGAAGAGAGGAGACGATTGGCGGCGTCGGTGGATGAACTGAAAAGAGAGTTGCAGAGAAGGGTGAATTGTATAGTTGAAAACGCTGATTACACTATTGAAGACATTGATGAAGCAATACATTGTTTGAGTGCTCTAGAAGACTTGAAACTGACAGCTGCTCCACCCCCTGAATACCTTTGCCCAATTTCTCATCAGCTTATGAAAGACCCTGTTGTTCTTGCTTCTGGACAGGTTATCTATATACATTTCATTTCATTTCATTTGATTCGGAAATTATATTTTCATTCATCTTTCTTTCTACAGACATATGACAGACCATACATTGAAAACTGGCTCAACAAGGGTAATCGAACGTGTCCTGAAACAAAGGAGCTTCTCCCCAATTCACATCTCATCCCAAATCTTGTTATGAGAAAACTTATTTCACTCTGGTGCAAAGACCATGGGATCCAACATGGTGTAATCCCAGAATCAGACCGACATCATTTCAATTCACTTCTTCAGATATTGTCATCGAATCATGATCTTCCCGAGAAGATAAAAGCTGCAAAACTAGTTCGTATTCTCACTAAAAGCTTTCCACCTCTACGGGCTTTTTTCCAATGGGACACTGTTGCTCTTACTAAACTGCTACATCCTTTAATGTCGGGAAATGTGAATGATCATCCTAAATTACAAGAAGAATTGATCACAACAATTATGAACATCTCATTACATGACCCAAATAAAAAGATTATAGCAACAAATCCTCTTGTCATTCCTTTACTTGTTCAGTCTTTGAAATTCGGAACACTTGAAACAAGAAGCAACTCTGCTGCTGCTCTCTGCACACTATCATCACTTGACTCAAACAAGTCTATTATAACAAAGGCAGGTGCTCTCGAGCCGTTAGTCAAACTCCTCGATGAAGGACCACTCTTGGCCATGAAAGATGCTGCTGCAGCAATTGTTAATCTCGCTGTTGTCAAGGAAAATAGATCTATAGCTGTTTTTGAAGGAGCAGTAAAGGTGATTATGAAGAAGATCACTGATCGCATACTCGTTGATGAATTGTTAGTCCTTCTTTCCATGCTGTCCACTTATGACAAACCTATTGAGCAGATGGTAAAGCTCGATGCAGTCTCTTGTCTACTTAGTATCATTAAGGAGGACACAAGTGATAAAAGCAAAGAGCACTGCATCGCGATTCTTCACACACTGTGTTATAACGACAGAACAAGGTTGCAAGAGATATGGAGAGATGAGAGTGTTAACGGGATCATAGCTAATCTTGCCTTAAATGGGACGACTAGAGCCAAGAGGAAGGCGAAAGAAATTGTTGAGCGGATTGACAAATATTTCTCTGGTGCGCAAACTAGTTGAGGCTGAATTAATCTTTTGCATATGCACATTCTGTTGGAAATTGTTCTACGCCTTTTTCTCTATCCAAAGACATAATTTTCTCTTGGATTTTCAAGTGGCATAGTGTATGTCACTAGAACAAAAATGACTATTAACGACATTTAATTCTTATTGCCACAAAATATGTATTTTTAGCGGCAATTGTCACTCTTTGTATATGTCCCTAAAGCCTTTAGCGACATTGGTTCTAATGACACTTAACTAACGCCGGTAAATACTTAAGCACTCTTTATTTGTGTCAATATTTAATGCCGCTAAAAGTTGTTTTTGTTGTAGTGTGTCTAAAACATCAGGGATAATATTCTTCGTGTGCACATCATTTATAGTAAGTTGTTCTTTACCATAGTGCTAGGCATAACTTGACCTGAAACCTAAATGTTTGCTGCTTAGTTCCTTCTTTTTTATTGTTGGAACAGATATAATGCTAAATCCTTTTGGTTTGTTGGTTGTGCGTCAATGTACAAGAAGTTTAAACACAAGTTATTGAAGTAAAATTATTCAGGTTGCAGTCTAATTCACAATAAAGATGTCCATACAAATAGCCAAGTGAAGCATTGGGATCTTGAAGGTCTACTAATTATATATTTTGATCCTATTGAAGAAATTTGTTTTAGTTTTTTGGCTCAATAATTTGTTTGCACAATTGTTGGATAGGAAGGTACTGTGAGGCTTATTGAATAACAAGAAAATTTTGTCACTAATATAGCCTTCTCTATAACTTCTGAGCCTTGTGAATTTGTCGGAAGGACAGAATCCAGGACATAAAGTTGGCTCTCAGATTTCACTAACAGCTGGATATGGTCCATCGTCTCCACTCTTCAGTAACGGCGAACTTGATCTTGCTAATTGATTGTATCTGTTAAAGAACATTTCTTGATCAATACCTATAGCAAACAGATTATAGCAGATGGTGTTTTTGATGTTGTTAGGCTAATGGATAAAAAGTAGTAAGTTGTATTTTACACAAAAAAAAAGTTCACAAAATTAGGTGAGAAGACAACACCTGAGTCAAGTTTGATAATATTTTTGGCTCAACTGATAGAGAGTGTTATTATCTCAAGGGATTCTTAACCTATCTTTACGCGCAACAAAAGAGAATTTCAACAAAATGGTCGTATGCATTGATCTTGTATTAAATATAAATGATGTATCATCACTAGAGTCAAACAACTGTATTATAATGAAGGCAGTTGCTCTCGAGCCTTTAGTCAAACTCCTTAATGAAGGACCACTGCTGGCCATGAAAGATGCTGCTCAGCAATTCTTAATCTTGGTGTTGTCAAAGAAAATAGCTCTATAGCTGTTTTTGAAGTACTCGTTGATGAATTGTTAGTCCTTCTTTCCATGCTGTCGACTTATGACAAACCTATTGAGCAGATGGTAAAGCTGGATGTAGTCTCTTGTCTACTTAGTATCATTAAGGAGGACACAAGTGATAAAAGCAAAGAGCACTACATCGCGATTCTTCACACACTCTGTTATAACGACAGAACAAGGTTGCAAGAGATATGGAGAGATGAGAGTGTTAATGGGACCATAGCTAATCTTGCCCTAAATGGGACGACTAGAGCTAAGAGGAAGGACAAAGAAATTGTTGAGTATATAAACCAGTTGAAGCTTAATCTTTTGCAAATGTCATGTAAGTGCTGTTGCTTCTCATGAGACGGAAATTCTGAGCATTGTTAGTAGTTTGTCTTCTGTAAAGATAGATACATCCTGCATTTGGCTTCTCTAATAAACTGTTGAAATTGCTTTGCTATCTCTAGTGCATGCATGTATACAAAATATTTTCAGATGGTTTAGCATTAAATGGATTGTGGCAAATGAAGGAAGGGTGTCTGAATTTAGTCAAATTATCTTCCTTGCTGATGAACTTAGTGTCGCATGGATTTTGGCAAATGAAGGACATCAAACATTTAAGCCATTACAAAGAAGGTGGAATTAGCTCTTACACTAAAAGAAAAATGAGCATGACTGGTGCAGTAAGCATATAAAACATTCCTCCTAGATTAGTCGTTATTAATACGAATAAGAGAAACTCTGTTGTAGCCATTTCTCGATCTCTCCTCCTTTTGCGCGCGCCTTCTAGGAGTTGAGATGTTGCAAGTTGTGTCAAAATCTCCCATGGGACAAGTTGTGTGTCTACTTAGGCCTTGCAAGGGGGAGCAAGGCATCTTGAGAAGAATCCAAACATTCTCTTCTGTATCCATATAAAAAAACCAAACAAAAATAGTCACACAATGCAAATATTAATCTTTCTGTTTTCAAAGAAGAAAGTAGAGGCTAGAGCTCATACTATTATTCCAAAAACAAGATTATCTCTTTTTAAAAATTGGTGCTCTGAGGAAAGTAAAATTACAAAGCTCAAACTAGTCAAATGTTATAAGTTGGTCATCCTTTAACTTATGATTTTTCAAACTTATAACCAATTTTTACTTAGATCTAATATTTTACTATTCTATTCCTAATATTTTTTCTAATCCCAAAATATCTTTTTCCAAACAAAACTCTTATTAGCTTCTTTTTTACTCCATATTCGTTTTTCCTACTTTTTTCTATAATGATAGTTTTAAATCAACTACATATTACAACTTCCGTTCTTATTTATATGTTATCCTTATTAAAAAATAAATATTTCTTAATACTTAGTCTGTCTAAAATTACTTGTCCACTATACTATTTCGGGATGTTCAAATATATTTGACTACTTTATTTTTACAATGGATAATTTACACTTCGTTTAATTTACTCTTATCATTAATTATAATTATTTCCCTATTACATTTTTCAAAACAGTGGACTTATTATATGCAAATGTGATATAGTAAAATTATTTTTCTATTTTTAGTTTTTTAAGAAGTGTGCAAAGTCAATAATGGACAAGCATTGTTGCACATAGAGAGTATTTATCATTTCACAAAAAAAAAAATGCATAAATGACATTATTCTTACTATTTTACCTTTGATAGTTATTAACCTTGAAAATATATATTTGACTAGGGGTAACAAATGGTTGGATTGAATTGGATTTGGATGGGTTGAATATGGATTGAGAATAAATGATTTTGCTTACGATCCATCCAAATATAATATGGACAAATATGGATTTGGTCAAATATGGTTTGAAATTTATCAAAAAAAATTTTTACCCTACCCTACATGCCCCCC